>NW_023365936.1:36256-72125 GCF_000003815.2 Branchiostoma floridae
GTATGTATGGTGTATGATGGAGTAGATCTATTCATGTGGAATTTCAGCCAACATTTGCATATACACGTGTACAAGCAATGCAAATTTGATGGTGAGATCTAATGTTAGTCAGAGGACTATAGATTATAATGTATGTTACCCGGTGCTGCTGACATTAATGCTAGTTCTCTGTACTGTATTTTATACTCTACTGGCTTATATAAAGTTGTTGAAAGCAGGGTCCTTTAAATATTTTTTTTTGCGTATAAATAGTGTTTCTTTTTGCTCTTTCTTCGGCTCTTTTTGTCTTCCTTTTTGCTCAATGACATATTTATCTATATGATTTTTTTGCGGGAAACGCTGACGCCGACTTATCTTGTTTGACATGTCAGTAAACAAGAGCTGCCGACGTTCCACTTTATATAAGACTGGTTGTATACATTGCTTGGTTTACCCTATCTGATGACTATGCCACCCCAGTAATTTGCAAGCCCTGGGCTGCCAACTTAACTTAAAGCTCGCGCTTGGTCCACATGGATTCTCGCAATATTCTCCTGGACCCTTGAAAAATATCCTCAACATGATCCGTGGTGGTATGATTGTAATCACGTCATTGCTACATGTAAGTGATCATTCAGTATTTCGAGCTGCCCACTTCTGTGAACGACATATACATCACTCACGCAATTAATTCAGGGGTTAAGTACATATTAACAGGAAGAATCAGCCTTGACCCCAAGAAAACGACGCGGGTGTCTTTGCGCTTGGATAACATACATTCAATTTTGATTATCACATATCCCGCTCCTGAACTTGCACAGAAGACTCCGCAACCAATACAGAGGTAATCTGGAGACAAACAATTGATCATCGTAATTAGATATATACATTGTACCACAGGTTTGATAACTAACTACAATTAAATGTATCAGGTGGGTCAAAATGACAAAGCACATAACAAATATGTCATTGATACTCTTATCTTCAAGTAAACTTGTTAAATAGCAAATCAAATTTGTAAAGCCAATTGCTGACAAGCCTATGCCTACTAGGCGTGTCAGAGATACTTTACTTTGTCTTGGCATTGGTCCATTTACTAACGCACTTAACTTGGTAATAAGTGTTGTGGGTAAGCCTTGTGGGAAATGACAGCTAATGACATATCATACCACTACAGACTAGACTGGCTGTAACCTTTATCCATTATCTTATCTTATCTACAGCTACCCTATTTGGAGGGGAGCTTCTTCTGCTCTGAAAAGAAATCGTCAAAATCCACGACAGACAGGATGCATGGTTAGCTTGCCCCTGACACGTTAAAATTCAGCATTGGCCGGAAAAGTTCGTTCGCGAGGGGACTGTGTGACATGCTCGTGGGAGAAAGTGCGCCTGGCCCCGAGGGCTGATCTCGCCCTATTGACTTGCGCGCGTACCGACACATCAATGGCGACTGTCCGCCACACTAAAGGTGGTATCTCACTGCACTTGGGGCACCGTTGCGGCACCGCGGGGTTCGAAAGATTACTTAACGAATTTCAGAGATTTAAAAAAAAACGAATTTTCTTACGTTTTGTGTATTTTGTTGCCTTCGAAGTCATACTTTTACGTATTATGTGATATCTAAAGTATAAAAGATCGGCGAAAATAACGAAACAGTGCCGCGGTAAATGAACCCCACAGTGCCGCACCGGTACCCCAAGTGATACCCCAAGAGATACCACCTAAACAGAACAGCCCATACTAGCTACTCTCCAAGCAGGGGTTGGTGGGAAAGATTGTGACTTTTTCCTCATATTTTCCGTGGACAGAAAAAGGGAGATATCCTACCCACCTTACAGAGTAGTGCCATCGTCGACGTGACTGTGAGCAGGCATGGAGCCTCTTGGTTAGAAACACCTCGGTTATTACTTAATGATGACTTTGATCACACCAAGCTCAAGACATAATATCCTTGATCGCACTAAGCACATCAGAGTTGATTTGTAGCAAGCAAGTCAATCACCTTTCACAGTAGGCTCGACAAGGAACAGGGACTGATTTTACAGGAGGCACTCGTATTGAAGTACCCTATCATTGATAGAATAGCAAGATAATCTTACCGAAAATTCCTGCTAATATCTATAGGAGATCCGTCCGATGTCCACCTCGCGTCCCAGGTTGTAGGAACCGACTGGTCCCGTCCGACGAGAGGCAGAGAGAATGGGAACTAAACCGCGGCAGCGCACGCTTTCTCGGGTGTCCTTGGGTACACACCACCGTTCACTAGTGAATGCCCCGGGGTCATGTTATAGGCGGAGCGTATGTCATGTGACACAAGGTTAACAGCCACCAGTTGTCGACGTTAAACCTGTAGTTGAGGGGAGCCGACCACCGCTTCCGAAGGATTAGCTACATATCTGTGACATAAAGCCATCGTTAACCGTTTAGAAAGGACTTAAGGGTGTGAAAGTGTGCCTGTGTCTTCGTGTAACCAAACATCAAGAGGTACAAAGGTGTGCCTCGCGACGTGGATCAGTGGAATTGTACTGTGCAGTGAAGCTACAAATACTTAGCACAAAATGGCTCCCCCAGGACTGTACACGTACGTACGCGGGAAGTACTGCTTGGCTCTCACAACCTGCGACTGAGTGGGTCGGTTCGAAATCCAAGCCAGCAGGCTGTCTTTTCTGTCACTCAGCCAAGTGAGTGATAATAAAGGTATGATTTACTGAACCATATAAGAGCGTGTTATGGTATTTGTTAGCACTTCTGTATGGACATTTAAGCACGACTTTCTCCACGTTACTACTGATGTGTCGCTGAATAATCCAGGTGGACTAGGCTACCCTAATGGTTTCGGGTCTTCCTACTTTCTACTTTCTATATTTGTTGGACTGATTAACCGCAAAAGCATCAGCATTGGGTAGAGAAATATTCAGGGGGTAAAATAGTTTCTTTAGTCTATGGTTTATTCCATACATCACAGTAAAAGTGGCTGTCAGCTTTGCGTGACTTCACCTTTTGCAGTCAAAATGGCGTCAAATCATAACCTACAACCACCAGCGGAAAATAATGTGTAAAATGTTGCAATCTGGCTCCGTGAAATACGTTGCCAAATGATTTACAAGTTATGGTGTATTGCCACAAGGATATTGCTACTTATCAAACAATACAAACTGCTACTGATTTCAATATCGAAAGCATTTCTACGTGTTGGTAAAGCATTTCTATGTGTTGGAAGTCCGCAAAGCAAATCGGGAAACGACACATGGTATGAACACCATTTTAAACGCTACTCACAACATGAAGCTATTATACTTCGGCACTCGTGTCGATTGCGTGCAGTTCTTGTGTCTGTAACCAAGGAGCTTTATCCTTGGTGTAACTGTTAACGCTAAGGGATCTTTAAACACACCCTGATAAATTATAATTTGATTACAGTTTATTGCCCTGGTAAGGCTAAGATCACATTTCATCGGGGCCCGGGCGGGATGTTAAAAGAAACCAAAAATCAAAATGTATACTTACGAGTGTTGACATTTTGTGTATTCTGATGTCTTTTATATCATCATTTTCCATCCAAAAAGCTGCCCGGCCGGGCCCCTTTGTGGAAATGTGACCTGAGCCTAAAGGAATCATGCTGTCAGTCAATTCAAGAAATTATGCAGCATGCAAGGAGTTGCTTGTAGCCTACCATATAAAGTGTAATTTTAAGAAAATTACTAACCGTCTGAGACCAAAGTTTCCTTAGACTCTAGACGTCCTTCCAACGTTTATGTTGCTTTTTGCTTGATGTCCGAATACTCTTATCTGTTGGTTCAGTGTCGGGAAAAGCCCACAACCACTTGAGATACGTGTTGTTGACTGCCAAGTTGAATAAATCCGTGACCGACATTCCCCGTATGACACCTCGTGTTATCACATATCTTTGAAACAAAATGTTTTCAATCAGTCCGTGGGTGGTGGGTAGCGTTACTGATGCTGCTAATGCTCACTGGCTTAGAGCCAGCGAAAAGCGAGATAGGGCAGACCGGGAAAAACTTGGTTGAACGTTCAAACCTGTCATACCCACCTGGTAATTATGGTGGTCTCACTCTTAAAGTGAACAAAGGGAGAAGAGCACATCGCGACTGACAATTACTAAAATGGGCTGGGATAATCACAGGTCATTTCTTTTGTATATATGTACCTATACTTAAGCTATCTAACTCAATGTATTTAGCCCATGTTGGGCAGGAGTATGCAATAAAGATCATTGTCATTGTATTATTGAATAACGCGGAATAACGAGTTGAAGTGTATTTACAGATTTTGTATGCACGCCAGGAAATTGTTAGGAAATTGTTGGATGCTGAAGAAACCTAAACACTCTGAGTGATAGAAAAGCCCTATTTTTTAGTATTTCCTGAAGCCAACATACCCGACTACCTTGCCCGCCGAGCTGACAACGACAGGGCGGTAACTTGAGTTCGCGATACCTAGCCTGACTTTAATCGCCCACGCTTCTAGCAAGGAGGTTTAAAAATAAAATCCTTTTTTTAAACCTCCTTGCTTCTAGCTATTCTCCAATTAGAGCTGTTTCGGTCAAGGGGAAAGTAGGGGCCGGGATTTCTTATAGTTGCCTTCCGATGCCTGATAAGATTTATAACATGTTTTTCCCATCAAGCAATATTTGCCCAACGTCCAGACAAGTGAAAAGATTGTTTATACTGTTATATTATATTACATTAGTTGTTAGTTATTTGTATTAGTATATAGTTGTTCACATTGCCATACATTGTAACTGTTACAATTGTTGCGCAATAAAGTTATTCTATACCTATATTACCGAACAGACACTGCAAGCTAGTCGGGCGGAGTGAGACAAGCCTCCGGGAACACTTCTCGCCATGCTACCTTCCGCCTGGGAGATTCATGATCAACTACGGGATGTGTGGTGGTAGTGTCGTGGAAAGGTGCACCGGCTTGACCTAAAATCATGCCAGAAAGTTGTCCAGTTTTTATACCGCAGTATTAAATCAGTCGAGGATAAGGGCAATTTCTCCTGGCGGAGAATTGTGCTGCGAGCCAGAGTACATCGGCAAGCCGGGCAAGCCGGAATAGCGCGCCCGCCCGCTGGATGAGTATCGCATTTTGTCAGGATTGGCGCTGCATTTGTTGTGTTAATGGCAATCTAAGTTTGGCCACCAGGAAATTATTTGGGTGGAACATGGACTAGGATTGCAAATTGGGTGGCGTTTTAGTGTATCGATCGGGCTCTGCCAAAAGCACGCGTCGTGGTAACAAAAGGTGAACAAGCACCGGTGCCCGGCCCAGCTCCCCCGGTTTTCGCCGAGCCCGCGCACCGTTTCGCCCCGAGTCCGGCTGTGTGCAAAGCTGGGGAGTCTGAAAAAACCGTGAGGTGTTGACACGTTCACAAACTACCTAGTACAAGGCATTAGGTGGAGTCTTATTCAGTGTATATACCATTGTGTGTGGTTTGCATAGCAAACGCTATATTTATCCAGCGGGTGCGCGCGTGGCGCGCGCTAGCTGTTCCCGCGACAGGAAGTGTTATAATCTCGGGCTCGATAACTTGTGAACTTGTACTTATCCTCAGCAAATTTCTACTCAGTATGAATACCAGGAATATTACTGACGACAGTACCGCGATCTCTTTCGAATCCACCGCTCAAGTTATCACGAAACTAAAACTTCAAAATCAGAAATCGACTTCCTAATGAAGTAGAGAGGTACTACTGATTGTGTAGGCTGTAGCGTAGGGTGGAACTAAACCAGTAGCCCGCGGTCTCGCACCACAACGCTCTGCGGGAGAAACTGTCCTTGGCCCCGCCGATATAATCTTGCACTCTACGGTACTGCTTAAAGTACTTTTGTTAAGTTTTAGCGGCTCGTAAGGACGCGGTGAGGGAAAGTTTGCGAGTGGTCGCACTACAAAATGTCTGTTTACATTGCAGAGAAAGGTAGGATAGCCTTTGATATGCCGACTTCTTTCTTCGCAGATTCTCTGATTTGACTCACTTTTTCATGACACAAGTCGATCAAAGCCAAGGGACCCGATCACCGCCCAATGTTATTGTCAGGACCCGATCCCACGATACTCGGGGTTTTGCCCATCGGGGTTTTGCGTGCTGCCGTCTCTCCATAATTTCTCAACAGCCTTCCGGGGACACCTCGGGCCCCCTCGCAGGCTGCGTCGTGCCAACAGACATGGAGCTTCTTCATAGGAAATAATACCTCAATTACTTGATGATAATTCCGATCACACTAAAGTATGCCAGACCTTATTTGTAGCAAGTGGTACAATACGTGCCTTTTAACAACCACCCTTCGCGGTCAATCAACACATAGGACTGACCTTAAAGGAAGCACTCCAATCATTGATTGAGCGGCAAAACAATCTTACCGAAAATTCCGGCGAAAATCTGTATGAGCACGTGCACCTCGCTTCCCACACTTGTAGGAACTGACAGAGACAGTAGTCACCGTGGAGGTGTGGCGTGTATCAGCAATCAGGTATCCGCCGTAAATGATTGCTGATACCAAGGATATAACGTCCTTGCTGATACTGAATGGCCCGGGGTCATTCTTTTTTGGGCGGAGCTTACATGTACATGTCATGTGACACCAGCTTCAGACAAACAATTGCCAATTGTAGATACCTGTAGTTGTGGGTCGTCGACCACCTTTATCGAAGGATTAGCGATTTTTGTGTGACTTAAAGTCGTTGATAGTCGTTTAGAAAGGACTTAGGAGTTTGTAAGTATGCCTGTGACTCCGTGTAACCGAACATCATGAAGTACAAAGGTGTACTTCGCGACGTGGAGCAGTAGACCTGTTGTACTGTAGAATGAAGCTACAAAATGTCTAGCACAAAAATGGCTACCCCAGGGACTGTGTGCGTACGCGGGGAGTACCGTTTGGCTCTCACAACCTGTGACTGAGTGGGTCGGTTTGAAATCCAAGCCAGCAGTCTTTTCAGTCACTCAGGCAGGTGAGTGATAATAAAGGTATGATTTTACTGAACCATATAAGGGCGTGTTGTGATATTTGTTGGCACTTTTGTAGGAACAATGTAAGACCACTTTCTCCTCGTTGCTATTGATCTGTCACTGACGAATCCAGGTGGACAAGGCTACCCTTATGGCTTCTGGTCTTGTCGGACTTTCTACTTTCTAATCTCACCCGTTTGTTGGAGTGACTTACCACAAAAGCATCAACAGTAGTGTATAGAGTAATTTAGAGGGAATAGAACATTTATTTTTCTGTATACGCTGTATTCCATAAATCGTCAATTGTTAAAATGGCTTTGCGTGACCTCAATACAGTCAAAACGGCATCAAATCATAACCTACAACCACTAGTCAATGTCATTGTCTATCAAAACAGACTTAATGTGAACGTCGTGGGAAAGGCGTTGACAAATAATCCACTAGTTGTGGTGGAATGAAATACGGACATTGGTACTCACCAAAGTGTTTATGAAATATTCTAAACAATAAAATTGATAAAATGTGTTTGTATGCGTTGGTAAACGGAAGTCCACAAAACAAAGGGCAATGGGGCATGGTATGGCATGATTATCTTTTCTAGGCTACTAGTATTTAATGAAATTATGTAACGCTTAAATCCTCGGTATGCCACAAGTTCTCGCGTAACTAATAAAGTTAATGCTAAGGAAATCTTTAAACCTACCCTTGTAAATTGAGATTTATTGCTCAGGTGAAGTATCACACAGTCCGGTTTTTAAAAAAAATGCTGTGAAAGTATACGATCATAATGACAATTGCAATAATGCAGGGTATGGGGTGAGAATACATATACATTGCAAGATGCCCTAGTATGTTAGTTTCAGTTTGGGGCATGTAAACAATTGCATGCTCATTTTTACCGTTACCCAGCCATTCAGGAGGCAAACTATTGGGTTTGGTAAATTTTCTGTTTGGAAATGATCCTGTGTGAGGATGAGACGCTAATTCCTCCTCACTCCACCCTTTCCTTTCCCGGCAACATATAGATGCCCAGGCCCACACAAGTTCATCAAGTACGTACAAAGATTTTCGTGACTTCATCACCCTAAGGTATAACTTGTCCTTTGTGGGAAGTTTAAAGTGGGGCTAGAGTTTCCCGCCTCTAGAACTACGTACATGTACTCTGGGACATAATGGTCGCCCCTTTTGAATACAGGAAAAGAAGCTTGCAACCAGCTTACTACAAAAAATAGAAAAATCTATTTTAAAAATCTAATGCCAGAAACACGATAAACTACAATACAGGAAAATACAACCATGCCTTGTTGCAGTCTCTTTCAGCCTAGGGAACATGAAACGTGGCTCTGTTGGCCAAGTCCTAAAACCTGTGCGCCGGCAGTTCAGGAATAACGTGTTTTTGATTGACTCAAGTGACAATCCCGGGCCAGCGTTGTGTGTACCAAACAAGACATTTCGTACCACGGACATACGCAGACAGGACACACCTATAACTGGAGCAGGGCAATTAAACCTAGCCCAGGAGAGGCAGATAGTCTCCAAGCAGACCCTACGGTTCAAGGAGTATAGCCGGCCAAGGGAGTCAAACGGGAACCGGTGCCGGCCATACTCATTTGCCAGCTTTGATACTATCTCTAAGGCACCGTAGGGTCTGCTTGGAGACTAGAGACAGTGGCTAAGGGACGGTCATTGTATCGGCTAAACTCCATTCATCTCGAAGCTAGCAGATTAATAATTTTGCACTGTTTGGTTGGTCTTTTTATATTTTGTTTCCTTTTCTGTGTCTCTATACAGCCAGTTGCCAAAGGTTCGCCACATGTCAGTCTGAGAACAGCTCTGTCTTTGTGTCTTTTTTTTTACACAAAAGCACCAAATGCCTGTTGTTTAGATATAAGGTCAGAAGATGGGCGTAGCTTCTGAATGGGAAAATATTGTTGTGCCACCCACAAGCCGCTAAGGGTAATCATTTACTCTTGTGGCGAAGCCAGACAACAGTGCCAATGTGGCCCGCGGGTAGAGGGTGTTTTCAATGGGTAAATATTGGCTCTAAGCCAGCGAAAGGCAAGACGGGACAGGTTGAAATGCTTGGCCGAGCGCTCAAAAATGTCCTATCCGCCTGGTAATTATGGTGGCCCCACTCTTCAAGTGAACAAAAGGAGGGGACACCCTGGGTTGGACACACAGGTGTGGGTTGGACAATTACTTAAATGGGCTGGAATAATCAGGTAATTTCTTTTGTATTATTGAATAGCCCAGCGTAAGTTATGTGGTCTACACGAGATTCTTTTTCAGCCGGCCTTGAACGAAACAGCTTTCACTCGCAATGAAAGGATTATTGATGATTTTCAACGGGGGAGGGCATGGGAGGGGTCTTTTTTGTTGTTGTAAGGGTGATTGGGTTCAGTTAACAGTTTGGAATGTTTAACGTGTAAACAACTGTATCTTGTTGTTAAACATATACATAAGATAAAGATATGATGACATGGTCGAACTAATCTGTCACCAATGCCGACTGGTGATTCCAGAACGGAGTAAACGGAAAAAAGGGTGTGACATCATGTTATATAAATAGATTTACCTCTGTTTTTCATATTATAAAACTCACGGAAATTATCGACGTGACCTTAGCTTTCACTAATCTGTTGAATACGACACTTGCAATTGTCTACCAGTGTACAATTACATTCAGACGTCAAGCATGGAATACCCTAGCCGATACTTGCGTTTCAAAGAATTCGAAAGAACAAACAAATCTACGGACGATTCAAAATTGGGGATGGTAGCTTACTCTTGAGATGAGAAGCATTGCGTGAGTTGAGGCACTCACTCAAGCATATTGTCACCCACCCGAACCAGGAACCATGACAGACCCTAGCTATTGCCAATGTTTTGGCTTTTGGCTATTGTCCCTTATCCACACAGGCCAAAGTCAATGTGTTGAAAACGGAAGCCATTACAACACAATGGCGTCTATGGCAATCAGAAAATTAGCACGCAAAGAGCCAGCTACGGAAGCTATAGTACTCTGGTATCCCCTGAGACAAGATACATCCACGTTCGGCCTGTCGATGGATAAGGATATAATTTTATCATTCGTTTAGTCCATTAGTATATATAACAATCAGAGGCACGGAACTACGTATACACAGCTTTGCCCTAGACACCCACAACCCACAAACAGTGTGTACAGCCGGCCACACCCGGTACCCTAAGAGTAAGACAAGTACAAAATGGCGCTAACGCAACACTGGACAACAAACATGTTTGACATACGCACAACTGTCTGGTATCTCTGGACGGTGATGTTTAGTGGTTTACGTGTAACAATGAGATGGTAGCTATAGTTGATATGACACTTACCTACAAGGTAATCATTCCATAGTCTGAATCATATCTGTACTTACCTGTGTATCGTTGATGTCGGCGTTGAGGAAGAAACACGTACAGCCCAGTACACATGGGAATATGACAGTGAATACCGGCATTGTTAAACTGGGGGTGTAGCGGAGGTGTGTTCAAAATATTGCTCTCTGATTGGTCATTGTGTGGGTGTGCCATCATAGTGGATCTCTGATTGGTCACCATTGTGCTCATCACAAGTATATTGATTTTGCCTATTACCATTGCAGATGGCTATGAATTGCAGCCACCCTTAGTTTTTGTAAGAATGTTCTGGGAAGCCTAAAGCTGATTTATCTTTATACTTAAGATAAGAATAAGTTTGGTAAAATTGGAAACTTTTACCCAATCAACGCTTGATTACTTTTTCATTGATGCTGTAAAATCGAGAGCTTCTGGTATTGTACACGGTTACCTTTCGCAATGATAGAGCAATAATGAACGTGTTTTCCCTGGGTCAATTAACGTCCCCCAACGTTGACCTTTTTATTTTCGGTCTGGATGTATGATACAGTTAACTAATCCAGGCGTAATGCAACAATCCTAGGTTGAGAAATGATACATAAGCAAAATTTTCTTAAAACATCTGTTCACTTAAAACACTTTTTTTTAATTCTCTTACAACACTGTTGCACTGTTTACTGACTCTTTGGAGTATAGTGATCAAATAGTCCAAGGCCAACAAATTTCCGTACACTAGCTTCATCTATATTGACATCATGTTGAAAATGGACATGAAATACAACGATCATTCAATTGGCTGTTACCAGCAAAGGAAGTCACCTTTCCTAAGCGTAAAAGACAAGGTGTTTACTTGATGGAAATAGATTTCGTGTTGACAACTTCATGATTTCTTCCCAGTATTTGGAGGCGACGTCATCATCTAAAAATAGACTACCAGAACAAAGGAGCCATAAGTTAGATGTGAAAAACAAGAGTGTCACAGTTGAAATGAAATAAACAATCATCATAACTTTATACGTACCCATGGAATTATTCGTACCCTTGTCAAGCAATGACCATTACAAGGGGTATGAATGATTTTGTTGTTAGTTGTCGGTCTTACAATATATGTATACCTGTTGGTGGTTAAAAAGTGCATTTGAGCTAAATCACCACATCCGACTAGCTTGGACGGAAAAACAACGTGTCAAGTTACGAATGAATAGCAAATTGCGCATCAGCAATGTGAGGGAGCTCAAAGATGAGCTGGGCGAAACACACCCGACAAATGGCAGACACACCTGAGTAAATCCAACATAAGTCCAACCGAGGGGATGTATATATATTTAGAAAAATCACACGTCACATAACCACACGTATATCACAACGCTTCTGCTTGCCCAACAGACACTTAGCTGTAGAACATGGTTATGGCCACTACGACTATCTTCAAGAAAATCTGGCGATGCACTGTTATACGTATACTGAATTGAAATACGTAAATGATCACATACATGTAGCTATAGCTTGATTAATATTTTACAATCATACCACCACGGATCATGTTGAGGATATTTTTTTCAACAGGCCAGGACAAATATTGCGATAAGCCCTCGGGATCAAGCGCGAGCATAAGTTGGTAGGCCAGGGCAAACAAATTACTGGGCCGGCATATAAATTTAGTTCCCAAATGGGATAGACCAAGCAATGTATACAACCAGGCCAGGTACGAAGGTGTCCTGATTTGGCACATACACGATGTGCAGCAAATGCTCTCGAATGCCAAGTCCGGAAAAGCAACCAGCCTGGACTCCCCTCCTTTCTACACCAGCCGTACAGGGTACAAGATGTGCGCCCGGATCTACCTGAACGGAGACGGGATGGGGAAGGGCACTCATGTCAGCCTGTTCTTCGTCGTCATGAGGGGGCACTACGATGGGCTACTGCGCTGGTCTTTCAGGCAAAAGGTGAGCCTATGTTCAAATCATCATCTTATGCCATAGACTTTCAATTTGCCGTTAATTACAGTGGAAAAATACGGTGTTTTTCCCATCTAGATACAGTTGCTAGAAAACATGCGTCATGTGATGTAAGCGTATCGTTATCACGAACTGAAACGCACACCGGTATCACTTTGTTTCTTCGTTATATGATATCTTGCACGTTTTTCCACGAGGATTTGCCCGCGTATTTTATTTACAAAGTAAGAAGGATCTGTGTGTCCACAAGAAACAAGTACACATACATAAAGAAATTGACAAATCCACGATAGACAGGATGCATGGTTAGCTTTCCCTGACATGGGATGTTAAAATTCAGCTTGGCCGGAAAAGTTGGTTCGCGAGGGGACCGCCTCACATGCTCGTGGGAGAAAGTGCGCCTGGCCCCGAGGGCTGATCTCGTCATATTGACTGGCGCGCGTACCGACAAATCCATGGCGACTGTCCGCCACAATAAAGGTGGTATCTCACTGCACTTTGGGCACCGGTGCGGCACCGCGGGGTTCGAAAGTTTACTTAACGAATTTCAGAGATTAAAAAAAAAAAGAATTTTCTTACGTGTATTTTGCTGTCTTCTAAGTCATACTTTTACGTATTAGTATATTACATGATATCTAAATTATAAAAGATCGGCGAAAATAACACAACAGTGCCGAAGTGAACTACTAGTAACCCCACAGTGCTGCACCGATGCCCCAAAGTGTAGTGAGATACCACAGCCCATACTAGCTACTCTCCAAGCAGCGGGGAAGATTGTGACTTTTTCCTCATGTTTTCCGTGTACAGCAAAAGGGAGATACGAGAAATCCTCCCCACCTTGGAGAGTAGTGCCAGCGTGAACGTGGCTGTGAGCAAGCATGGGGCCTCTTGCTTAGAAACGCCTCAATTATTACTTGATGATGACTCCGATCACACCAAGCTAAAAACATAATGTCCTTGATCACACTTCAGAGTTAATTTGTAGCAAGCAAGACAGCATGTTTTTGTCAACCTCTTTTCACAGTAGGCTTGACCAGGTACAGGGACTAATTTTACAGGCGGCAATCGTATTGAAGTACCCAATCATTGATAGAATAGCAAGATAATCTTACCGTAAATTCAGGCTAAAATCTATATGAGGAACGTACGGCGTACGTGCACCTCGCGTCCTAGGTTGTAGGAACTGACTGGTCCCGTCCGACGATCCCGAGAGGCAGAGATAATGGGAACTAAACCGCGGCAGCGCAGTTGCAACACTGTCTCTGATACGTACCGTCACTCAGAGGCGTCCGTCTACTTTTAATAGTACGCACCCACTTGGTACGCACCGTGCACTGAATGCCCCGGCATGTTATTGGCGGAGCTTATGTCATGTGACACAACTGTAAACATCCACCAGTTGTCGACGTTGAACCTGTAGTTGAGTGGAGCCGACCACCACTTCCTAAGGATTAGCTACATATCTAAAATGTTTCAGTCTTGTATGATTTACACTAATAACGTGGCATGATGAAGCAATTTATGGTGAACAAGCTACAAAACAGATTTAAGAAAAAAAACAGCAAACAGCAAGACAAGCTTGTATATAAACTGAGACTCAGGCTAAGTGACTGAACTGTGACCAGAATTGGAGTTGTTTACAGCCTTGATTTTATGCTCTGAATATTGCGACTTTAAGCTGTTTCTCCTACCCCCAGAACATAAACCATCCAATCACAGCTTGGCGCTTTCCAGATTGTTCCTATGGGCGTTTTGTCGTCGAAGATTTGTCCATTGATTTCTTACAACGTATTTACCTCCATTCCAACCACAATTACAAATTGCACACTGAAAGAATATATTATAGATAATTTGACGGGAAGACTAGAATATTTGGTGATACACAGAGCAAGGCAGGTGAGAGAACAGCTCTGTCTAGGTGTCTGTTTTCAAAGTTACCATAAAGCGTCCAATGTCTATCCGGATATGCCCCATGCATGTGTTATCAAATATCTTTTAGACAAAATAGTGTCAATGTGGCCCGTGTTCGCGAATTCACCCGTGTTCGTGGCGGCGGGCGCTGGCCCTAAGCCAGCGAAAAGCAAGCATGATGTTGGGACAGGTGAATAGGCTTGGCCGAACATACAAACCTGTCCTACATGCTTGGTCTCATGTGCACTCTTCAAGTGAACAAAGAGAGCAGAACACCTTGTCACAGACAATTACTTATCAATGGGCTGCAATAATCCGGGATTTTCTTTCGTATTATTGAATAACACTGGATAACATGTAGCTTACACTCAGAGATTCCTTTTTCAGTCCGCGATCCGCTTTGAATGAAACAATTGTTGACACGCAATAAAAGGATTATTGACACTATTCAGTCAATCGCGTGGTCACAAACAGTGAATGTTATTGTTTGCCTGAGGTTGGGTTACGGAAGACTTAGCAGGCCTGACGGCTTTTTCCGTGGCGTGTCAACAATCAATAGATCGTTACACCGCCAATCACTTTATCGCAAGTAGTAGGGAGCACGCCTCCAAGCATGGCTTCCCCAATCAAGCCACGATCGACGGCCGCGCACCCTCCCTGCAGTCACAGGGACCCGGGTACCCTTTAAGCCCCCTTTACAAATCAAGAATTTAGCTCGGCCGAGTTGTCAGCGAGCTCTACCAGGAGGCATAACCCTGATGCCTACGAACAAATGGCAGATTTTCTTCGTCGGCATCAGGGTCATGCCTCCTCGTAATTTAGAGCTCGCTGACAACTCGGCCGAGCTAAATTGTTGATTTGTAAAGGGGGCTTAATGACCCTTGTGGTTTGGCGGCTCGCTACGAAACCAGGAGGCGCATTGTTGTGGCGCTATTTACCCCTCAGGATATATAGATATATTTGTGTCGCGGATATTTCTGGCCGGAGCACTAGTAACAGAAAATCTACAACTTTGTAAGATTAGAGGCGTTGCGAAAGCTACGGAAGCTATAGACCATCATCAAGGGACGTCAAAAACATGATTTATTTGACGGTCACGAAGTGAACAAGCTAGGAGGTCACATTCCCTATGAAGTGTTAAAAACAAGGTGTGTTTACTTGACAGAAATAGATTTGGTGTGATCGACTTGAAAGTTTCTTTTCAGTCTTTGGAGGCAACGTCAAATCTAAAAATAGACTACCAGAGCAAAAGAATCACTAGTTAGATGTGAAAAACAAGAGTGTCACGGTACGCGGTTGAAATGGAATAAAGAATAATCACAGATTTATCATAACAACTGAATTTTGCATACCTCGACAAAGCAATGACAATTATAAGGGGTATTGATGATTTTAGGAAAAAATATAAGTCACATGATAAGACATACATCACAACGCACACAAGCGTTAGAGAGAACAACAGTTTTTGTCTAGCTTCAGTAGTAAAATCCATTAGCAAAACGTTAACAGACACCCAGCTGTAGACAATGGTTACGGCCACTATTATAATTATCTTCAAGAAAAGCTGCCCGTGCACGCTTGGCTTTGAAAATTTGATAATTCATACACTCCCAGCAAAGGTTCTACTCCGGCTGTTTCTGACGTATTTTGGCGTAAGTTTTTATCGGGTGTAATCGTTTTTATCGGACTGTCTATTTTGTACCGCTCTCTTTACGTCTCGCGGCCACGAAACATCGAGAAAACGGTACAAAATAGAAACAGAACTGCAATCAAACACCTATCATCGGCAGGGAGGCCTACATTGCCTCACTGGAGGCATAGTCACCTCATTTTAATACTGACGGATTCATACTAAGATTAAATCACTCAGGTCTGGGGGAACGTAAAATGTAGTAAAGTGGAAGCCGCTTAATTGCACACCCAATTTGCCAGCGAATTTTGTGCAATTATCCGGCGTGTGCGATAATGCGGAGTTGGTCATTTGGACCGCACCACCAAGGGCGGAGGGGCCGAGAGGTGGTATATACTCGTATAGGAGGTCGTACAACGCACAGTTTATTTACGTGGTACAGTAGTGCTGTACCTGTTGTGCTCCGGACGTCATATACGTGTCTTCACGAAACATCGTACTGCAATGTACTTGAAATCGAAACTAAAAGTAAGTTACTGTATACATTATGTAGCTTCCTGATCACAAAACTAAAGCACTGCACCGCCGAAGGCGAGTGTTATGTCCTTCTGTAGGCCCCGAGTCGCTGTGTTGTTTCCGACTGGCTGCCAAGAACATAAAACCACTGCATAAGTATTTCCCCTCGACCCTAATTACGTTATTAGACAATGGACAGATAGAGAACATTTGTTATTGAGTATGTCCTAGCAAGTTGTCTGCCAAATCGTAATGCGGCTTTGACAACCTCTAGTGGGCGGGCGTCTCTTCATGGTGCCGACCCCACAAAATCGCTTTCTTTTGATCCCAATAACAATTTCATACATGTTGTCAGTATAGCGACTTCACAAAGGCCGTTATCGGCTTATTTGTACCGTGTCTGACGATTTTTAACACGCATTTTCAGTCAATTTGCCGACGATGTTTGACAAATTTTCGTGCAATTATCCGGCGTTGGTGATTTTTTGTCGTGCAGATAAGCGAAGTCACTAACAATGGAGTGAATGGGAGACGGTTTGGGATTTGGGGATTCCGTGCAATTAAGTGTGCGTTTATCCGAGGTGCAATTAACTGGCTTCCACTGTACAAGAGATTACATATGGAATGAATGAAGACCTTTATTGTACGTTTTTGCTTTCTAACAAGCTAAGTACAGGTCAAGGTGAGTAGTATACATCTCCTATATAGCTAGTGAAGTACAATCTGTGTAGGGTGTGATACATGACTGAGACTACAAAGTCTAAAGTATACTAGTATGCACAGGTTCAACTTCTTCTCGCTTCTTAAAACAGTTGGAAATGTAGCTGCAGGTGGAGTTTAGACTGTTTAGTATACATGGTTTCTCTAATTGTATGAGGAATGTAAATTTTTCAGTGTTATTTAAATATAGAAAGCATGGAAACTTATCTTGTACATAATTGAAGAACATATTTCTCTCATTGTTGTATAACGCACAGTAAACAATAAAATGGCACTCGTCTTCTATCTTGTTTAAACTACAATATTGGCAAATCATTTGCTGGAGAGGAATGCGGTTGTTTGTACCTTTTTCAACATGCAGTTTGTGTGAACTAACACGGAGGTTTGTGATGGCCGTTCTATGTCTTTTGAGTAATCCATATGTGCGTAATTTGTTGTTATTACGCATTTCTGTTGTGAAAGATTGGAAGTACATGTCTTGAAGAGTAGCTCTTGTCCCAGATCAAAGAAATGTCCTTTATCTTTAATTTTCGTCCACTTTGAAGAACTAGGTTGGTCTAACTACACTCAGTCTGGCTCTTGTTCTTCTCACTGAATGCACCATGCACTGTGTTGATCTCTCATGATTTTAATTTGTGTAATAGCTGCATGGTTGGTAACCTGTTGGCGGGGTCTCTGGCATGACAGTGAGGTTAGTGCGCATTCACACTTGGGCCAAAACAAGTCCATTCCGTGGAACGCGTTTCACAATAGCAAGACTTTTCCTCACCTCACTGCCCACGGTGTCAGGTTAACATAGTTCTCTTGTACTATCAACGCGAAACCTAGCCGTGCATGGTTAGCCAGTACTAGTTTAAACAGTACATAACAATCCTTTGTTCATACCAAATCTGACGATGAAGGTGTTTCAAGTGAAAGAAACGCGGGTAAACATGTCATTGTGTTGTTGGTCTAACCCGCCCACGCATTCTGGGTGTCTGGGTCATGGCGTGTTGTGCAACCTAAATTTAGACGTTTCTCGCCTTCGTTACTCTTGTTACGTTCTCTGCTCTGTTTACTGATTAACGCCATCCTTCGTAAATGGGAAAATGGCCTTTTCACGTAGGCAGCGAGCCACAATTTTTTAAGACTATGTCTTTTAGTCTTACCTGTACATGATAGTGATATGCCAAGCTACGCTCCTTTTTACTGCTATTGTTAGATGCCTTCGCAAGTCTTTCAGAATATGGCCTTGCTTTAATAGAAACACACTAAAAACACCTATCGGAAATACAAGTAACGTAGATACCGTCGCATTCTACGTTGAAGTATTATAATATAATGGTATTGTAACACTGTGGTGAGAGGAATGCAAGTAACCGACGACGACTGTTTTAGCTGACAGGGTCTGCATTCGGCATTGAGAGTCCGTCCAGTGACCTTACAAGTTAAGCTTGCCTAGCCCAGTAAACAGGTCAGAACAACAATTGCATTGTTTGACCGGATGGATTGTAACAGAACAGTGACTTACCGCTTATGGAGCACAAGCTTAGATTTGTCGAGGAGTAGCTGAGGATGAACATGCAAACAGAGTTATATTATTTCTATCCCCACACACATTGGATGGCGTGTATAGGAATGGTCCCTAACTGGATGAACGAGGGGAAATATGTTTCACTGGCAGCTTGATGGCACACATATCCGAGGGCCAACTAGTCTAAATGTGAAAAGAACAGTGACTTACCGCTTATGCAGCACAATCTTAGATTTGTCGAAGAGTAGCTCACTCAGAGTTGTGGCCCCCACACGTTGGCATGTAACGTTATATGAGTAAGGACAGGAGTGGTCCCAAACTGGATGAACGAGGTGAAGTCTGTTTCACTGGCAGCTTGATTGCACACACACCCGCGGCCAATCACCACACCTGGTCTAAATGTGAGCATTCAGTTTTGACTAATAGGGTTCTGTGGTTCCTGTTTGGACCTTTGGAACGTTATACTATCCCGAGATGCTTTGCAGGGGGAAGGGTCTAGGTATAGAACACACCATGACATGTGTCCTCACTCGGGTTTCGACGCCCGACCAGAACGGAGTGATGTCTTCCCCTCCCGTTCTGCGCGCGGACGCCACCCTGGTGAACCGTAGCATCCTCCCGCTTTTGCGGGAGTTGCGAAAGCCCGACGGTCCGCCTGAGGAGGACCAACTAGCACGGTTTGAGGCCGAGACACCTCTCTCGGCATACAATGCTGGGGAGATTGCGGCACGGATTGGGGCACTGACTGGGGAGCCCCCGGAGGATCTGATGGAGATGGCCGGCATGGACCCCAAGGCCGAGGCCTCCATGAGGAAGCTGGCACACTGCGCCATCCTGGCCGCCAATAACATCACGGCGGCCCAACCCATCAAGCAGGACAAGGCCAGCAGGGACGCCGCTCAGGCCGCCGTCGGTCTGGTCGAGGATGACCCGTCGACCTCCGAGGATGGCCCGTCGACCTCCGGCCTTGGTAGGAAAGACGGGAAGAGGCCAGCGACAGCCCCGCCGAAAGCCGCCCCTGGACGACAGGGGAAGAAGTCAAAGAGGGACCCGGCCAGCAGCTCTGAGTCGGACTCTGACGACGATGACATGGAGGTTGGTTCTGATACTTGTCCTACACATTGTGCATGGTCGTTTGTTTGGAGGGATTCCCCCAATGGCGTAGGCCTAGGCGATCCTCCTATTTTCTTCAGGAGGGGTGGTAGTCCGCAGACCTCACGATATTTGATCACGATTCTGACGGAGTTTGACGGTACAATTGTGTGTTAAAATATTGTGTGACGACCCGGCCGAGGCCTGGATTTTGTGTGATATGCATATGGACATCCATGGTGATGGCTCTGTGTATGGGGCTTGAGACGGGAGGAAAATCTGTTCCCCCGCAAGCCGAGAATGAGTTATCCTTACGAGTGCGTGAGGCTAGGGCCTGCCATCGCGTAATACATGAGTTACGGAGCTTGAGACGGGAGGAAAATCTGTTCCCCCGCAAGCCGAGAATGAGTTATATTTGCGAGTTGCGTGAGGCTTGGGCCTGCACTCGTGTAATGCATGAGTTTACGGAGCTTGAGACGGGAGGCAAGTTGGTTCCCCCGCAAGCCGAGAATGAGTTATATTTGCGAGTTGCGTGAGGCTAGGGCCTGCACTCGTGTAATGCATGAGTTTACGGAGCTTGAGACGGGAGGGAAGTTTGGTCCCCCCGCAAGCCGAGAATGAGTTATATTTGCGAGTTGCGTGAGGCTAGGGCCTGCACTCGTGTAATGTTTGAGTTTTACGAAGCTTGAGAAGGGAGGGAAGTTTGTTCCCCCGCAAGCGGATATGTTGTATGCCCTACGAATCTTTTGTGTGGTGACACGCGACGAGAGTTCTTACCAAAGGGTGCCGCAGTACACCAAGTTTAGCTGCAGGTAGAAGTTTCGATTGTGCTGTGGGTCGAGGTGGGCTCCCGACCGAACGAGTCGGGACCCTCCCACCCATGATGACGTCTCCGTTTTTCCATACCCCTAGTTTCCCCTCGCCTCTCGCTGATTATGCCGCTTTCTGAGTATGGTCAGTGATGGGCACTGAGCTTGTCTTGGACCCGACTTTGAGTGGGTCTTGCATGCTATCCCCAATGTCAGTAAATACGAGTTTGGCGGTACTTTGGAGAAGACGAAAAGTAATAATGCGTACCAGACGCTAGCACTCTCCCCGCACGATTGATGACTGTAGGAACGGTGTGACAGCAGCTCGCTATGGTAGAGAAGAGATAAAATCTAGTCGATCAGCCATTTGAGTGGGAACAGGCCCCAGGCTCAGTAGATAACAATGGAGGACAGTATGTTCCCCACGAAGTCGCCGGATGACACTTAATTGACACCATGTGACCACCGACCACACAGTGGTGGAGAGGTTAATGCGTGTAACGTGAGTGGCTAAACCTCTAAGATTGGACGTGTTTTGGGTTTTTGTAGGATGATGAGGTGGAGTGCCAGTTGCGGCGGGTGAAGCGGGTCTGTCAGGACCCGTTTATACATCTATATCCGGCCAGACTACAGAATGCCGTGAGGAGGCTGGTGAGGGCGGCCAAGGAGGCTGGCCACAAGAGGCTGAGTCGGTTTAAGGTGGTGCAGGGTTTCCTTGCGGGCACAGCCGCCAGCCCGACAATAGGAAAACACGTCGGGAAAATGCTCATGACGAAGGAGGAGCTCCGTTTCTCGGCGTCACAGGTGTATTTGTCTCTTTGTACAGCCACTACCAGCGGTGCCTCGTTTGTGGAAGCCCGCTGTTGCCTGCCCGGAGTGCCATCACCCTAACGACCAGGAT
This sequence comes from Branchiostoma floridae, assembly GCF_000003815.2. NCBI lineage: Eukaryota > Metazoa > Chordata > Leptocardii > Amphioxiformes > Branchiostomatidae > Branchiostoma > Branchiostoma floridae. The sequence goes on from NW_023365936.1 coordinate 57,617, forward strand.
TTCAGGCATTGTCAAATGTGTAACTACGTACGTCGGCCGTGCCCGCCCCCTCGGAAGTGCGTTGAAATAGACAAGGCAGCGATAGATAATCGACTGGATGAGATTAACAGGATGGCGAAAAGCACGGATTACGGGAAGAAAAAGACTGCCTTGGAGAACGAGCTCGTGGATTTCTTAGGCAACTCGGCACCGCCGAAAGATCTAGTGACGGCGTCTCCAAAAGATGTCTGCGCTTTCCTGGTGTGGAAAGATAAGGGGGGAAAGACCGTCGTACACAAGGTGAACTGTAAATATTTTGGGGAAAAACGAAAAACTGGGTGCGGCTGCCCAAAACGGCTGGCAGCAGGGACGGTTGACTCCATTATTGGTCAATTGAGAGCAATCTTTACCATATCTGGGCGGGGAAGAGACTGGACTGAGGCGGTTTGTGCAGGGAACCCCGCAGCGGCCCCCGTCGTGCGCCAATACCTAAAAGTGACGAAGGTGGAGCAGGCTAATGCCATGATACAACCAAAACAGGCGCAGCCCGTCTTTTTCGATAAACTCACGGCGGTCTGCACTCACATCACAAAAAAGATGAAAGAAAAAGAGGTGAGGCACACAACATTATTTGCTTTGGCCCGAGACCAGCTGCAGGCCTTCCTGAAGATCATGTTTTTCGCCGCAGATAGGGCGTCAGATTTAGCGCGTTGCAAATCAGAAGAGTTGGCGTGGTTGCCAAATGAGGAGGGCATTCTGTTCAACCACACGTTTGGAAAAACACTTAGAGATGGGACAGTAAACGCATTTCCGATCCTGGCAGGGAAAAACAAGTCAATGTGTCCGATACAAGGCCTCCGATTGTACATACGGGTAGCGCAGTCACTGAAGATTTGCCTCGATAAGGGGTATCTGTTTAGAGCGATCAACAAAGCACAGGAGGTAACCAACGATCCATTCACTTACGATGCGGCGCAGTACCGGTTCAAATCAGTTATTTTGCCACTGTTCGGGCCTTTGGCCTTGGCCTCGATATATTGCCCATACCTCAACCCGAACAGAGGCAAAGTAACTTGGGATTGAGTACTGATGTAGATAACGTGGCCCAATCACCACACCTAATGGACACGAGGCACGCGCTATGGAGCCGAGACCCAACAATAATTCGTGCCCGTAGCCGGGCTCTATGCTAAATGCTGATTTCAACAGCCTGTTTTATCTTAGCACTCGGTATACCGATAATAAAAGTTACTTCAACACCCTCCACCATTGAATCATTACTATTTAGATAAGAGAAGACATGGTCTATATAGTTTCTCTAAAGCAGTCTACACAAGACATTGAGGAGACCAAACTAGCTAAATGTGTGCAAGTATTCTCTATCCTAATGATAACAATTGCCTTCCGTACAATGATAAGTAATACTTGCGATTTTCTACCAAACATTTATGATAAAACTGTTGGCGTTGAATATTGCTAGTTTTTCATTCATAACCAGGAAATATAACAAACAAATAAACAATATTTCAGCAAGAACAGCAGCGTTTATTGTGAAGTGACAACAAGACATTAAATAATAATAAAAGGAACCTATAGACTAGAAAAAGGCCCACCAAAATGTGCAAAGAACCGTGAAGCATACAAAACAATAACAGTTTGGGGTTAAAAGTTAGCTTTAGCGTTCAACGTGAAAACAGAAATCATTCTGAATCGTTGGACTGACAAAAACTGGAAATTTGTGTTGGAAACTACAGCTCATCATAGGTTCAGTCAGAGCAACTTTGGTAGTACATTTAGCTGTTAGCAGGACATGGTAAGTTGGTAACCCTTAACATTGCCCACCCCAAAATATGAAAAACGCACTTCTAAGATAGTTGCATTATATATGAGAGTGCTATCTACACACACTACAGGGATATTCGTTTCTTGCGAGCATCTACTGTACAAGTTATAGATTTTACTACAGAATATACAGAACAACACACGTCGGGTACGTCGAGACTTAAATCGTTATCCGTGCCAGGTCGTAAAGTAATGCACCTTTCATATTCTCACCTCTGTAGACTACTCTTGACAGGTTGAGCTAATTTTCCTCTTTGGAGTATCTGCATGATTTTGCTTCATCCATTTGGTTTAAGAAAAAATGAATAATTTTAGAATTTCAGAATTTTAATATGACAATTTTACAGTTTCCAGTGAAATTGTAGATATCTTCCGTCTGATCCTTGTAATTAGTTGCGATCAGAACTAGGTCTATGTATTAAACCCATGTATATGTAAGTGGTACATGATTCTGGACATGGAGATGTTTGTAATACTGAGGTGAAAACATTAAGATTTCAGGCCATTTCTATATAGATAAAAATACACGGTCAATATAAGCTACTGACATACATATAGATTGGCCCAGAATCTTCAGGTGCTATTTGGTGCTTTGATTCAGTTTAATTTAGGTCAGACGTGTCCACGATGATTTTTAAGAAAATCTCATCATCGCGTACGTAGGCATGGCGTGTACTCTCCAACTGACTGAGTGGCATGAACAGCGGACATCCACTGGCGATGTTCATATCACTTGTGGGGCGTTTGAAGGAAGAAGATGTTGGGTCGGGCCGGAACGCGTCGATCACGTGCTCACGGTTGTTCTGGTCAAGCAACATGAAGGTCACCCTCTGGCGGAATGGCCAGCGCAGCAGCCCGTCAAAGTGCCCCCTCATCAGGACGAAGAACAGAGAGATGTGGCTCCCCTTCCCCATGCCATCACCGTTCAGGTAGATCCGGGCGCACATCTTGTATCCTGTACGGCTGGTGTAGAAGCAGGGGGAGTAGATGGAGGTTGTCTTACCAGTGATGGCGTCGTGACGTTTTCTTGTGAAGTCTTGGATCTTCCACAGCAAGGTGGCATCGTAGGATGTCATCTCCAGGGATGTGATACGGAGATCCTGCTCGGCAAGGGCCACGTCTTTGAGGGCGATGATTCGCTCTTGAGACTTCATCTTACGCTCAATGGACTCGATGATCTCTCGGTCCTGGCGTCGCTGTCGCTCGTATGCCTCGATGGTGGCCGAACACTTCTCAATCTCACGATTGAGGACAGCAACTATATCCTCAAAAGTGGCGACCCTAGCCTCCATGGCTTCATGCTTATGCTCAATTTCTTCCATCATACTAGCAATCTGCTCCATTCTGTTCTCAAGCATCTTTACAAGCTCTGAATCAGGCTCTGCCCCACCCCTCAGCTTCGATACTGCGGCTACCACGACGTTAAACATATCAGTCAAACTTTTAATGTGCACATCTTGCTGTTGCCCACCCTGCAGCCTACCGCCTGGTGTCTTCATCAGCGCTGATGGCTGTGATGAAGCTCCCTGTTGAAGTGGCCCCATGACTTGACCACTGACAGTCGTAGGAAAGTCCACCACGCCGCAGTTGGCACCACCCTGAAATAGATAACCGCACTCAATCCAGTTAAGGTGTATTGCCTGTTGATCTCGTATGGTGCGCGAATTCATATTCACTTTCATGTGAACAATAGTGTGAATAGCTCATGATCAGACACAGATTCAGTTTTTATCAATAGCTAGTCACGTGCACAGCTGCCAATTTTTATGTGTTATCTAGTAGCAAGCCGCAATAATCCCAAACTCACAGGTCTCCTGATGTGCCTTAATTGTCATTAAGATGTATTCAAAAAACATTCATTGGAAAGCTTTATTTATATACTGTTGTGCTTAGCCCTAGGCATAGGGCATGGGAACTTTTCACATTGATAGGATATGCGAAAGTCAAGTAACCTGAAATTTGGTATGTTGTCCATAGGGCACACATGTATCATGTATCACGGGACCTCCTCACATTTTTATGCACACCTATTTTGGGATTTTGGGATTGGCTATTCCAAAGCCTACAATGTGGGTTCCTGCGTCATTATTCGTCATGTCAAGTTCCTTTTCTCGTTAACATCCCGTTTTTCCTGTTTCGAAAATAATATTTTGATTTTAGTGTCTTTATATTTACTTACATCATACTGATGTACTTGGCCTTGTATGAGACTGATGAGGGTGTGATACTTGTCCAGCACAAGGCTCAGGTGATCCGCCTGGTGCTTGGCGATGTGGTCATTCAGTTTCTCACGTTCCAGCTGTGATGATGATGAATACATTTGGTAATCAGCAAAGTATGCAACCAAAACCCACACTGACAGAATGGAAACAAAAAGCTACCATACCATGAGGAAAGTTTGTGATGTTATAGCTCATATCTGTGGCAGTTATAATATCTAACGAGCATTTTCGTACCCAATTGTGTTTTGACAACACATTCTGTACTTCAATACATTATGCATCGTAGTGACTTCAAGGCTTAATTTTCCAACATACCTTTGCAGGACATCCGACGATAGCAAATGGGCAGGCTACTTTCAGCCTTCTGCAATCTCCAATGTTTTCATCCTGATGTTGCTGCAACTGTACAAAGGGACATTTATTGAATGTACATGTTCAAATAACAAAGGAATAATCAATTACATGTAGTTAAGCTTGGGACTGTTTACAAATTGTGCAAACGCAAAAGGAGCAAGCAGGAGAGAGCTGGAACATAATTGCTGAATACCATTTCTGACTATGAGTATGAAGATGTATGTATGTATGTATGCATGCATATATGTATGTATGTATTTCTGACTTCTGAAAAAGAGCTTTCGAATGCTCAGAAATACACATGTAGAGTTGAATCAGTACACTGACTTGACAAAAGGGAGTGTTGCTCATGGCATACTAACGTTTAATAGCTCAAAACTGATACAGAACTAATGGCTAAATGCCTAATATCTCACTGTAGCCTTTCTGTCAGGCAATTTTCAATCGTCATCATTGAAGTTTTGCTGGAGAAGTATAGCCAGAAGTTATTTGGCAGATAGACAGCATTTCGTAGATGTTACTAAAACTGGATTGACCTAACCCACATACCTGAGCCCTTGGTATCTTCTTCTTCCCACAGAAGTCACAGTTCACGGGGACTTGAGGGCAGATGAAAAGATGGTCCTGGGTAAGGTACAAAACAAGGTATTTCCTTGTATACCAAAGTATACCAAGAAAATTATGTATCTTTTGCCATTCGTTAGAATATCTAACGTTCAAACTCAAAGGAAATTTCATCTAACATCAGAAGTAACAAAGCAAGTGGTAAAATATTACCTTTTCATCCTTCAGCAGTATTTCCTGTGCACAGTACTTGCACTTGACTTGTCTGACGGCACACTCCTTCTCCAGATGTGCAGCAAGATCCATTCTCATCACCTGTTTGCCACATCCCTGCTTCGGACATAAAATCAGGCCAAACTCACAGTTCTCCTGATGTTCCTGAATATATAGAATTATTCTTTATGAGACATATATGTTGCTGTCTTAATGGTATGATATAATAACATTGTATTTCAACCCTCTCCTTAAGTATAGGTTGCTAACTACAAAGTGGAATCTGTGTCATCACTGGCAGGTACCAAAATTTAAAGAGAGGAAAATGTACGAAGAGCAAGGCATCAACATCTGCTTAGCCATTTCTGAGATCTGGACATGTTTGATGAGGCCTGCACAAAAATTATGTACTGTATGTCAGATTTTCAATTTGTCAGAAATACTTTCGTTGTTACTTTGATGAACAGTCTTGGCTTTCCACAGCGTGCCTTTCACTCTTCAGCACATCTTCTATGCAGTGTTATCTGCTGTTATGCTGTTCGCTGTATCTTTCTGATATTCTCTGCATCTTCTCTGCTATTCTGTTGTTACCCAAAACAATTTACTTACATCATACTGGTGTGCTTTCCCCTTCCATTCACAGGCGTCTGCATTCCCACACTTGACAGGGAGTTCACCAATGTCCCGTTTGATAGCTCTGTCTGGAAAAGCCTAGATGCACACACACATGCAAATGTAAGGATATAAAATAGATCACAAAAATATACAGTCATTGTGCACATAGATAATCAAGCTTCCGCAAACGGTACAAAAACTATGTTGCAAGTTGGATAGCCACATGTCGATTTGGTCTACTCTCCGACTCATATAATGGCACACTTAAAGTTAATGGAAATTGCACTTCCTGTGTGAAATAAGTATCATATCAAGGCGAATATCTTTTTGACCTTGACCTCAAACACACAAAATGATCACAGGAAGTATCACAGTATAGTGTCACCAGTCCCACAAAAGCTGCACGAAATGCCTTTAAGTACGTAGGAATAAAGATTGTCTCCCTACCTGATCACGCTTGAGCAGAGAGTCCTCTGACTGTGTATCCTGTGGGCACTGCTTACACATCTGGATACCTGGCAGCCTAAAGAAAAGATTGAGACACCATACATGTACTATATATGCCCTTGGCATTACGTGTACTACATAGTCTGTATGAAAACAGCCTCTTCTGCATAAGACACCATCTCTGGGTAAGCAGTGGAAGCAGATTCCCTATGATATGATTCTACACGCAGCTTCTCTTGTCTCGAAGGAGGTCGTGGATCCATGCCGACGAATTACAGACAGTGCTACATATGCATGTTTACCAATATGACAGTGCAGGTCATCATTATCTTCATCATCAGATTTTGTTGAGGAAACTAAAACAAAAATCATCACTCTTTGTACATTCATGTGTTCCACCTCAAACCCATTGTACGTAGCCTTAATTTAAAGCATCATGTCAATGTGGAAGGAAACTGACATCAATGTTTGTAAGTTTCAACATACCTGAAGATCTCATCCAGGCATGACTTGCAGTATCTGTGCCCACAGTATGTCTGGAAGGGTTCCCGCAACACCAGGCGGCATGCTGAGCACAGATACTTTTCTTCAACCCTGACTTCAAATATCTCCAGTTGATAGCCAGGCATGTTGGAGGCCTGTAACAAGAGTGAATGGTTTCCATGATATCTATTTACATCAGTATAAAAAGGTAGAACACAGGTATGAGATATGAACATGATTTAGAGATTCATTTTTAGAGAGATTCATTTTTCTTCAATGAAATTCGTTCAGCGCTCTGTCAAATCTCTGCGCCGCAGTGACGCCGCAAACGTACCACAGATTCAATGAAATTCTCCATTCACTTCATACGGACGTTATGACATCATAATCGAACAAAATGCTACAGCAGTAATTAAAGCGAGGAATGTACAAACCACTTTCTCGAGCTTGAGGAATTACCAAGACTAGCGAATGTGTGCTTTTTGTAGTATGGCTGAAAATAGTAACTGAACACAACCTTGCCACTACCGGGTGTTAAAGCAAAATGAATACTGGGTTAAGGTTCAGGGTGTAAATGTGCTTGTTGATCTTTATCATGTTTAGATTAGTTTTACTAATCACATCATTAGTATATTCAATGCATAATTCATGCCATGGATTTTCTCGCGTACTATGTTCTCTCTATTACGTATAGAACACTTCCTGAAAGGGTCAGAGGTTAGGAGAACCATTCAGCCATGTATGACCTTGTGGGTTGCTAAGATACCAGTCTCAACCAATCACAGCTCTGCTGATGTCATGATCTCAGGTAGCAAAACAGTTACGCTGGGCGCGTTACTGACTCAGGTATAAATTGGGCGACAACAACAGCTGCTGGTAGAATAAGGTACAATTTACGGTTATATCTTGTACGTTTTGCCTTGTCCTATATGTGTGACTAAGTTGGTAAACACCTGTTGCTATTGGTAACTTACAAGCTCATGATCATTTCAACTTCTTGAGAACGATATGCGCTTAATTCGACAGAAACGGATTTAACGTTTCACCGCGTCAATAATGGCGTACCTAGAACTGGTTCGAATCATACGCCGCCTCAACGGTTGAAATTGTCGCACGCGGAGTTCGTTTGAGAACTAAAGAACCGTAACCAGATGCATCCAATAAATCATCGTTTCTGGGCCAAGTATGTGTGTTTTGTTTTGTATGTGTTGATACTTTGTCATGTTATCATGTCATGGTAGACTTGCTATGACGATTACCCTATAGTAACATCCACTTAAGGTACTATCTCCATCAAGCACCACGCATTAGTCTCTGCATGGGGCTAACTACTCAATTAATGGATTAAGAACCTTATTTGCAAATTCATGCCCTTAGGCTAATTGCAAGGGTACAATTGAAAACCGCGAAGAAGGTGTCTATTCCATATATCTGTCTAATGTCTCTACACTTTTTCTCATATTGTTGGGGATTGACGAATGAAAAGCCCCACGTCTTTAGTGATCAATGGATTCTGTGATTTTAGTAGAAATGTGGTTTTGTGGACGTCCTATTGCTATTGAAAGCTCGGGCATATTACTTTCAATCTCATAATGAGAGTAGTTAAAATGTATATCTTTCACTACAGCTGTTGCACAATATATTCGCAGTCTCTCCTGAACTGGCAGTTTTGTTTTTTTCATAACGTCCCTTTTCTATCGCTAATTTATGAGTACAGAGGCTTATCTTACGAACAATGGACCACTTGTCAAAATTATTCTGGTATAAATACCTTTCCGTTGTGTATTCGGTTTTAACATATTTGTAGAATCTTAGTTTATCGTTGTCTTTAGGAATTTGCTGGAGAAATGTTTCTATATACGAATGACAGCCTTTTGTTTAACAATGTATAAAATAATTATTGTTCACCCAAGATTTGTTTTTTTTTAAGGCAGAATTTGCTTTTTTATCATAGGCAGTTTTCATCAAATATTCTTTTACAGTTTCTGACGACTGTTAGGTTAATTAATTTTGTTGGCTATGTCTGTAGGGTAGTTTCCAACAAGTTCTGATCTACATGCAAAGTGACATGAATTCCAGTGCACGCCAAGGATTTGAATTTTTTTACAAAAGTGACTTTGAATAATTTCAACCGGGCAATTGGCTTTGTAACAGTCTTCGGTCCAAATCCCACGGCCACATACATGTACATGATGGACTTATGCATGCATTGAATAGCTTAAGAGGGTCTTGGGCCATGGGGGCAATGTTGAACGAGTATGGTTTGAGGCTGAATACAGTACGCGTGCAGTTTTGCGTGCTTTCAGGGGCAGTTTCTTTTGGCTAGGGAATACGTACCTGATGAGGACAACGTTAGGCATTATAGGTTAATAGCTTACGATTTCGATGTTATCCGTGCCACGTAAAACGAAAAAAAAAATAAGATATTTCATCTGGCCCGACTTATCTCTTAGCGCTACCTTGAGGGGGGGTGGGGCGTAAGAGTCCCAGCGGTGAAAGATTGCGCAAAAGAATCAACACGCAATCTGATATGTATTCTTTTCAACTGTTCACAATAACGTTGTAGCGTGGCAAACAATGTGACTGGCAGCGTTGCCGCGCTGTATGAATGTATCATGTGACTATTGCCTATTGTGTTCAGGAGGGCCTTTCGCGCCAAAATGTGTAGTGGCGGGAACATGTGCGGCGCCGCGCCCCACCGTTCGGAAGGCAATGGGGTTTAACCGCCTTGAAGAACGGTTAATAAACCACTCAGTCTGCGTTGAATATTGGTTGAAATGGCTCTAGCAGAATTCTAGCAGTAGACAGTAATGGTGATGTCGATCAAGATTACCAAAGGCCTAAAAATTCACGACCAAACTAGAGTTACGACCAGACTGTCTTGGCCCCATTAGGGCCCCTTGGCGGTTAATTCCGCGCCCCTCATCGCAGTAGTCAAGTCATTGCCAGAGCCCTATATTCCCCATACCAGTCCCCCTTTTTTGTAAATCATTCGACACATAGCCTGTACATTTTATAAAATGTCTATGTACCATTCACAAACAATATTGGTACATTTATACCCTCTCGAGAACTAACCTTTCCAGCGTTGGCCAACAGTTGTTTCAGTGGGCGCGTGGCGTGGCCCCTCTTTAGGCGGGAAAGCGTGGCACATGCGCAGTAGTCGTTAGTCGTACGTCATTTTTGTTCTACTGATGCCTATTAATAGCACAATCGTGGTGGAAAATTCCGGTTAGAATCGGTAGTGGTAGTGCACGGTAGCCGTTTCCGACACCGTTTTGCCAAAGAGGAAGCTACGGTGAATGGGCGACTGGGATGATCAATGCAGCGAAGTCACCCATTTGTGTACAAAAGAGTGGTTCATTTCCGTATATTGTTTGAAAGGGCTTTCATTGATTTATCATATTATATTGATGAAGCCATTTCTGGTATTCTGATGTCTGTCTTGTACAGAGGTCAAATTATCATTAAACAGCAACTTTGATCTATGAGAACGATGGTCACTTTTTAATATACTTACTTAATTGAATATAATAATTCATGTAGGTATCCACTCATAGGTAAGGATATCCAATCCTCAACTTTCATCTCAGAGTACGTCAAAATGCCAGTCATCAATTTCTACTGTTTGAGTGACTGATGTTGCTAACTCCATTCACTAAAACGTTTAAATCCAGGGAGGTAGGATGCCAACATGGTGCACTGAGATAGGTTGTACTTAACATACGGCTGTATCTTTTTCATTCTTTTCAAATAGTTTGTATCCACCGCCATTGTTGGTAAGGCACAATTTGAAAAACGAACTTCCCATAAAAAAAGCAAAATATTTTTCTCCGGGTGATGTATGATCACTATTACTATTACTACTGTACATGTGTTGATTTATAATACAATTCCAGATCACTTGCTGATGACGAATTTCAACTTTTGTATCATGATTCAGAACAGACTGTGTACATAATAGCTAGCCTGAGTACCATCCGACTTCTACCGGGGCTCCTTGCACTTGCCGCCATAATTTTATAGGGCAGCGAGTACAAGGAGCCCCGGTAGACATCGGATGGTACCTAGGCTATGTAATAGCCGGTGTGTCAAGAGTTAAGGCCCCCTCTCACTTGACGTGCGGCACGCTTGCGGCATTGCTGCGTTCGTTCACTGCGGCACTGTTGTGTTAATTTCGCCGATTTTGTCTTGCACTCACACTGACGTGCGGCACTGTTGCGTTTCTAGACTAAATGAACATGTTATTGACAATTGCAGCGTTGTCAATTTATGAAAAATCACCGTAAAATGATGAGAATGCCTCAAAATGAGATTTATAATGAAAAGATTTCCCTTATGATAATGAATTATATGGTACATATACTATAAATAACCTTGAAAGACTTTTACAGTAAAGGAAATGACCCAAATGAACGGACACGAACTATATACCAGATTTCACTCGATGTGTACGTTTTGCACCATGTAACGTTATGTGTAATTATGTATGTTTATATGTTTATTCACCAATGTTGCAAATTTCTAAAATGAAAATGTTTGATATTTCATACTTTTTTTGTATGACGCTGAGTATTTTCATTGTCGGCGGATGGCTTGCCAGCCTATCATATTTGTAAAAAGTGAGAAAAATATGGCCCATGGGTCTGAAAGACTGCAATTTTGTATTTTATCGGTGGCAGGCTACCAGCAATGATTAGCTTGTAACGTTATAACGCAAACGCAAACTCGTTATCATCCAACATAAATAATTTCTTTTTGAACGTTGTACGATAACCTTTATCTCTACATCCGTAGGTTAATCGTTAAACCAGTTACTTATTTTTTGTTTTCAAGTATAAAATACTGACCTACTTTCCATTAAATAAATCAAAAGATGTATTTTTAAGTTCAATCTGAATACGGATACAAGGTAAGTTTTCTGGAATTCGCAGTGTTTTAACTGGATCGAAAACCGCTGTAAAATTATTAGAAATGCATCTAAAATAGTTTTTCGGTGATAAAATGATGTTTACTTTTGATTCTTGGTGTAAAATAGGCAAATTATATCCTTGATACTGTTTGGGGCATGGTGGCGGCATTGTTGGGGCACCGTTGCGGCACCGTTGCGGCACTGTTGCGGCACTGTTGCGGCATCTTGCCACTTGCGTTATTTTTAAACTTTTTAAAAAACGTCGCGCTTGCTTGCGGCACTTCTAGGTTTGCTTGCGGCACCTCTAGGTTTGCTTGCGGCACCTCTAGGTTTGCTTGCGGCACCTCTGCGTTTTCGAACGCAGCAATGCCGCAAGCGTGCCGCACGTCAAGTGAGAGGGGGCCTTTACCTATTCTTCCTGCGCAGTGACTGGCTCATCCATATGAAGCTATGGGGTAGTGCCTGGAGTCGCGCGGCGAAATGATTCGAATCCATTTCCTCTGTTAAAACGGATGTTGGGTGGGAGGGGAGGGAGGATTGAAATTGTTCGACCCTCGTCTAGACAAATTTGACAAGTTTTATTACAGATGCACGGCTTAGCAGCAGTACTACGCTGAATTGCGCCGCCATTCACATTTCTATACATTAAAACCAGCCTTAATAAAATCCGTTCGTTATCTTACAAACTTAACGCAAATACATTTGCAAGCATTTCAGAATTGTACCAATTCCAAACATCACTCCTCTCGTGTCTCCCTCCCATCTCTTTCTCTACTCATAGTTTACCTTTCGCCGAGCTACCAGGCTATGCAGATGAGTCTGTCTAACTACGCAGTAATTAGTCAGCTTTTGTCTTATATAGATAGCTTCACATGGACGAGCCAATCACAGCGCAGGAAGAATAGTGCTTTACTCAGAGCCAAAATAGTTCTGGCTTGAGGTCAAAGTTCAATGTATTCCACTGTAATGTAACGAGGCTGGGTTTGGCATTGTTCTCGAAGACCCACGTGTGGTGTGCACTGCAGGTCGTTGTATAACTGTGAGGTAAGCATATTAGACTCATTTAGACTTAATGGAACATCAGTTGCTTTACTTTGGTTGATGGATATCATTAAGCTTATAAAAAGCCTATAATTGATCCACATGAAAATAATCTTGGTTTGTTACCCAAGCGTTCAGATATGTACCTCTAATTTGCACATTGCAACAGAGAGCTTCGTCTTGTGAAAACAGATCTGAAAGGACAATTTTCATTCCAAGCTTCAAATGTCCTTCTATAACTCGCGGCAATGTAAGGCTGCAATTGAGGGGAAATTGGTACTAGTACATATGTAACTTAAATCCCTTTGTCCTGGTGAACCTTTACAGTTGTAAACTGATACACTGACTTTTGTTGCTGCTCTTGTACCATTACATTTAGCTTGTTCAAAATTACCTCTAGTTACTGTAGGTAAAGGCAATGGAACTATATCATAACTTTATAATGTCAACATGTGTATGTTACTGTGTTGACTGCATGTATAAAATCGCCCATATTTTTTGCGTATTTTAGTAGTGGCATTCATTGTTTTTAAAGCATATTTGAAGAAAATGATGACAAACCATTGAAACATGACTAGAAGATACTGGAATTGGAAAATATATCTTGAAATAAATCTTGAATTATTCTATTTAAATGTACACATGAATACTTTGTGTATACATATGCACAGGTGTGCATAATAGAAAAATAGGCCTTATCGTGTAAACAACTAAATACTCAATGTTAACGTTGTCAACAATACGGCAGTCTTTGTTTCTATCGGCGCTGTTTTCCAAGTTCAAAGTTCATGGCAAACATACATGGCTTGTCTTTGTCCTCCCGATCAACCAGACTCACGTTACCTCAAAATAAGCCGCCCTTTTACCTGGATTGTTCAACCAATCACGTTTGGTTTCGGTGATATCATCGCGTCTCCCTGTAAGCACACTGGCACCTGAGCAGAGCAAACAGGGAAGTGGAGAAGGGATCGTATCTAGTACAGGAAGGCATTTCTACCGTTGAAATCAGGAGCATTTGGTAGTTTTTTGCGGTTACATCCACGCGTCATACGTTGAAGTTTCAACCATTTCTGCCCTGAGTCGTATTTCTACAAGATGCACGGAAGGACTGGTATGGGGAGTCTTGGTGTTCAAGATGGCGGGCACAAAAAGCGGAAATCGCCGAGCGCGGGCACGTAGTCATCATGGTTTTAGTACGAAAGTACGGTTCGCACGCGACAGCAGTATAGGACATGGCCACGACTGAAGTTCTCCATGGTAAACAGGCGTTCATGTGGAAGTACTAGCGGACTTCATTTGCTGGTATGATATTGTAATGTCGGGAATTACGACGATATTTTGACGATAACAGGAGAGGCTGAAGGTAGGTTTCGACCATGAATAAATTGTTGTTTGGTGATAGTGACATGTGTTGTTATTCTTGACATAGTCAAACGATTATATTTGTGAGGATAACTATTGTGTGTTTATGATACAAAATCAAGTGAAGAGTTCAAATTTTTGTCACACCTCCCATGGCCCACGATCACATAGCAAAGACTAGGAATTCGAAGGTAAGCAAGTGCCATCAATAATTGTAAAGTTTTTTTTTTTACGCACGTGCACGGCGACATAGGGTGGACGCACGGAAACTGTTATTCGGGCGGTAGAAATAATGGCCACGTACCACCTCGCAAGCGGGGACGGGCCGAAGCCAAGGCCCATAACTTCTGTCCTAGAAGTCACCATGAAACGCAATTCCACCACAGTTGGACATCTAACACGTATTTCTAGCGAAAGAGAACTTATATGCTGCATTATACATCGGGCAGCATGTCGTAATACCCCCCCCCCCCCT
>NW_023365936.1:72242-195875 GCF_000003815.2 Branchiostoma floridae
GATCCATTTTCGCCTAATGTGAGGGGGGTATACCTGGTACATTTGAAATACAGTATTTCAATCCTTGAGTTCACCATGCACACAACTTGGATAAATGTGACAACGTTGCAAAGAAAACCAGTAAGTTGCGTTGTGGCACTCTATTCTAGACTTACCTTTTGATTTCCAAACTGATAACTAGACTGACAATATGCGCACCGACTGCGAACTACAAAATCGTGGATGGTTATGTTTTACTTGCGACACCCCTTCAATGAACACACATTAGCATACTTGACTTCAGCATGTGGTTTTGAATGCTGCATTATGATTGGTTTTAAAGGCTTGATTTCCTTATCTGAATATATAACTCACAAATGGCTGTCCAGGTTCCTTGGCGCTTCATTGCGACATCTCGACTATCACCTGCCCTGATTGGCCGAGCTGCCATATTGTTAATATTTTATCGTTTGTAGTCCGGGTTGTTTTTCCAGACAGTTGTCTGGTTTTAGCTATATATAGCTTGTTCCTCTACGTCATGTTTTTCCTTTGGTCTTGGTTGAGTGGGCAAATATGAACAAGTGTCTAATAACCGTGAGGAGATAAAGGAGAGGAAATTACCGGTTACCAACAAGCTACCGGTTAACCTGGTCCACTGTTGTCATTTTGTACACCATACTGTTTGCGAAACCAATCCATGCAAATAAGACATAGGGAATAGAGGGTGGTCATTAGAAATAAAGCAGACAACCAAATTAAAATATATATGTTTTTCAAGAACTTTATACACACCATGAGTTGTTTCGACATTAGTAGGGTGACAAACGATGCATTGCTTGCCCCACAAGATGCAGGACATCCGTACACAAACTATTTGTATCCTGTATTTTGGATTTTGGGACACAGGCCACTTAGATGTGCTTCTCCCGGTATAGATCTGTTTGTTTGTGTGATATGATACGTTAGTCACCACAAACATCGCTATCAGACATTTTGTCAACCTCTAGATTACTACAAGATACCGGTCAAGAGCACAATATGTGAATGTGTTGTGTCAGTTTAACGCTGACCTTGATTTGTAAAATGATAGATTTGGAAATGTTTTGATCTCTAAAATATGTCTCTGGAAAATGTGTATCTAAATCCACGTTTTTAAAATCATTTTCAGACCACATAGAATCAGAAGATCACAGTAAACATGACCCAAAGAAAATGTAAAATCTGTAAAACATAACATCTATCCGTCATTCAACAGCCAGATGTCAGCTAGGCTTATCAAATGCGATATTCGGGCATTGCTTAGGGCGTGGTCACATAGGTCGTGCGATCGTCGTACGATCGCTAACTTCCGGCATTTTGGAGGACAAAAATGTACGTCTCCTGTAAAGTTCAACTGTCTTGGTACATACAATGCTGTTTTGGATCCATGTCGGTGATTGGTTCTGTCACGGCCTGCTTGAAAATCCTATGGCATCAAAATCGTACGACGATTGCACAACCTATGTGACCGCGCCCTTAGTAAGAATTTTGCAGTCAATGCAGTCAATGCAAACGGATTTACTTACCTCTGCTACATATATACCCTGAGGACCAATTTTGTACGATAAGTTATCCTAACCGCTGTTAAACATCTTATCAATTATTAAAGATACATACTTTCTATCATTTGTATTTCAAAATCAATATGCCGTCTCGTTTCGCATCGTTCAGGAAGCAATAGAGGGGAGACGGCGTATATAGAACGCAAAATAGCTGAATTTGAATAATTCTTCTACTTTGGAGCATGCTGTTAATTCAATCCTGGAAATCCGGAACAATTTCATTATACGTATTCATTTCTCATACCACTTTTGGGATCCGGAAGTTGAAGGAATTAATGTAGATTGGCGTCTTTATATTCGAACAGGAAGTTGCATCAACCCGACTTCAGCAAACGTCTGCGTGATACGGCTACTAGTAATTTTCCGTAGCTGTCACGAGGGCAGTCTGCCACGTTGGCAAACTGTCGCTGTTCAGAAGGTGTGTCTAGCTCGTGATGGTGAAATAGTCAAATATGAAACATCATCGTGTCTTATGTATATTTGGACGCCACTGCATTAAGAAATCATTAGGGGAAATGGTCAAAGAAGTAATCCAAGGAGCTGTCCTTGACGTAGTCATAGATTATGTTATGTTATGTTATGTTATGATGAACACACATGGGGAAACCACATTGAAGGAAACCCCACCGCGATATCTAACAATAACTTTCACAGAATACACCATTGTACAAAGAAACACAAGCACTTTTTGAGACTCACCGAACTGTCAATGTAGATAAGATGTAGATAAGGCGATGAGGTACTTGGGCGGTAACGTAGACTCCTGGATGTGTGAGTGCGGGAGTGCGCCAGTTCTAGTGAGGCACGTAATTGCACAATGATTATGTACGTGCCCTGGCTATCACAAAACATGTACTCTCTTGTCAACGCCCACTAAGTAGGGCAGCCTTATTTGGATACTAACCTTTTAAGGAAACCCTATTAAGGAAACCCTATACCTTTGAGAGGTTGCGCCACTTGTTATTATCGACAAATCGAGATGGTCGAGATTTGATGCCGACATTTGACATTAAAATGGCAAGCCGATTGGCAAACAAAAGTTGCAAATGGCGTGCCATGGTTATATTACACGTAATGTCTTCCGTCTAAATTATCTGACAAGACGGTAGAGTGGTTCCAAAATGTAAATAATGTCACAAGGTTTTTCAGGTGTAACGTCAACTGTCAACATCCTTATTTGGATGTAACAAACCTTATCTGCGTGGATAAACATACCGATTATGAGACACTTGGGGGAGCACGCCATCTCCTATTTGGCAATCATACAGTTACACGGCCACCGCTTTGTACAAACAATAGGGCATGTGAGTGTTGGCTAACATGAATACAGAAATATAAAAATTTGACATAGATACTTGACATTTGGGTGACGTTAAGACAACAAATTAAACGAATGTGTCTGATTTGCAAATACCACAGAGATTTCACACAAAATCGTGCAGTCTCGAAACTATTTGTTAAGGGGGAATAGAGTAACATATTTTATATGAAAGTGAACATGACATACATGACAGATGATTGCGTGGTGGTATGTCCAACCATTTTGATTATATTTAGTAATGAAGAGGATCTATTTTATGTCTTGTATACATGTTTCATGTATCAATGAATGGACCATAATACAAATCTAATCAGTCATTTATGCTTTAGAAATGCAAGTTTAGTTCCGTTCTAAAACCCTAACACTGATTTTCTTTCATTTTGTGTCGGTTGTATATGTTGCAAACCGCACAGTAAAGCGCTTTTTATTTGTATTTTGCAAAGTCAACCAATACATTGTTTATTTTCATGAATAACACTTTGGCTGTAGAGTATCAGGCACTTTATAATCAGATCATTCACACTGCTGTTTTATGTACAGTTAAGATTGGGTACTTATAATTAACGTATGCAGTCCTGAGCTTAAAAGATCATGACTGCACAAGTTAAGTGCAGTTGAAGCACAGGTTAAGTGCACACGTTAAGAACCCTCCTTATGCAAGTGTCAGGTTTCGCGTAATGACCGTGATAAACTAAATCGTACTGTTGCTTTTTGATCGTAAAGGTTACCAGTGACTGACGGTACAGATATGATCATTGATAAGGGTACCAATATTCCTTAACATAGATCAAATACCATCTAGCTTTGGATGACATTGTACATTAATACTTGGTTTTGAAAGAGTAAAAGAAGCCCAAATGGACAACAAAATGTATGGCAAGTAATCTAGAAAACATGCGCAGACATAGTTTTGAATTTGTACCTTGAAATCTAAACCGCACATGGATAAAACCCTTACAATTGACCAAAGAAAACCATATCTAAGTGGCTTACAATGAAACACATCACAAAGAAAAGAGGTGTTATGTTATACTTATAACCTATTGTAGTCCCCTCAAAATTCTTTTCGGTAACAAACGGTATATTTCGTACGAGACAGGGGAAATTTTACTCTCTTTACTTAGGTTCGACATCACCTTTGTGCAATTCCTTAATTTTTCAAACAGTTTGTATCCAGATGTAACTGGTATTTTTTTTGGGTCACAGAATTGCAATGTGTATTTCCACTTACCTGCTTATACGCAAAGATAGATGGTAATATTATTTGATGAGGGCTAGTACGATGAGCATAAGTTATACCACACTTTTTTCAGTAAAGCATAAAGCAACAACACAACAGATTTATTTTAAAAAGACAAATTAGAACACATCACATCCCCTCTATATATAGCTTAATTCATGTGGTCAAAATCCAAACGAAGATTTCAGTATTTTCAATCCTTCCAAATTTCTTCATTTAAAATATTGTGAGAAAAATATCTGGTGATCATTGCCTATATGCCCATGGTTTGACATAGAGTATATTGTTCATTGCTACCAGTAAAAGAAAGCTACACACTTGTTTGTTTAAGGGAAAATATGTAATAAACGTCATATCTAGTAATGTAACAAACTTAAGGATTTCTTATGCCATGAGTATGTTTCACGACTTTTAAAAATGTAGTTTACCTACCGTTCCTTCGCTTAGATCATGAATTACACAGTATTTCAGGCACTTATCTATAGCCCCAATAACCCGACTAGAAAACAAGACATGTGGCGAAATAAATGTCCCTTAACTGGCTTGTGCCTTTCTGAAGCAAACATTTTAGTGGCATTGGTTACAGCATTTTCAAAATATCAGTAGCTAGACTTGCAGATTTATGTTAGAACTGACCTAAGTGGGAAACATGGTAACCTACATTAACAGAACACCCCTCGCCCCTTGCAAAAATCTAAACATAGAAGGAAACGGTACATGTAACTTTATCTTTCCTATTTGAATATATACCTCACCTCACCTCATAAAGAATATACACAGCCATGTATATAACAAAGCAAGGCATATTGACACTAACACGTATTCATGTAAAGTCGCATAGTCTTGAGCTTAGCTAGCGGAATTGTTATATTTTCAGCACCAGGTGAATATAATGTTGCCCATATTACCCGTCACTACTGGTGTTTTGTTTCGGCCATGTTGGAATGGGTGTAGTTAAGGACAGAGTTGACCAAAAAAGTCCTTGTTCCATGTATCACGGTCTAAAATTCATACCGTAAGTTAATTAACGTACAACGGAGGAAGAAAGGGGAAAACGTTGTCAGTCAATGTGCTCCAAATACCATAACTGTTCTCGATCCGGCACCTTGACACCAGCGGACTAACGTTACATGCACATAAATGGCGTTTTCCGCCATTACGTTTCCCCCCGTTCCCCTGATATACGCCCACAAACCCAAATTCGACCCACAAAACAAACCGCGTTAACCCAAATTGATACGAGCCAAACCGCAGGAGCTAAGACCTATAAAAGATGTATTGAACTAGCAAGGGTAATGTGCTCAGTTGCGGTTGACAAAAACATAACGCCCAGTCTTTGTGCCGAATCGCTCGTTTTCTAACACGACTCGCAGTATTTCATGGCCGGCATACTGGACGAGCGCGCTGTCCCAAGCTTTTCACGAATTTGAACGTCGACGGATCGAAAATTCTCCTGTAGTAAAAGTTACAGAAGTACGAATGATTCCTACCGTTTCTCCTACCTCCAAATGTGGAATCTCTGGACTACTTTGAGCAGATGATGAGCTCTGCTAGCACGACAAGACTACACCGCCTGGTGCAGAGTCAAATCACTTCCCCAACGACCGTCTCACGCTGAACTACACTAATTATAAGTACGCAGTGTTCGTCTGTGAACTTCGAACTTCCATCTCCTGCCACAAACACGGCAGCCATTTACGTAACTTTTGACCTCCTCTGCCCCACACCTCGACAACCTCTCACAATAGTACTAGTTATGCTTAACACATAAACGGTCAAACTCGGACTCAGCCAATCCCTGCAATGGTCCAAATCTAGTCCGAAGTGTCCAATATGTAATGACATTTCATTGTTAACTAATTTAGGCCTCAAGTTGAACTTGAATATATCAAGAAATAATCAGTGTAAAATATGTCTTACATGTAGATCAGGCTCGTGGTCATTTGTCCATACACGCAGGTACAAAAGTCCCCCGGAATAAGCTGGAAAATCCACAGCTATGAGTAAACTAGGTTATTAACAGAATCTTAACTTAAAAGTCAAAAGCCACTGGTCGACGAACACTCAAGGGGAGAGTCGCGTGTTTTTACGAAGTCGAAACAACCTTACCTTTTCCTAGATTCACCGCAAAAAATAAAAACTGTTGAGACTAATTCCTCCGTGGACGCCATTTTATTGAACCGAATCATGAAAGGATCCAAAAGAACCAAACACAAGACAGTCTTCCTGATGGTTTAAACATATATCAGCGGACAAATCCTCACAAATGATCCAAGAACGCCTCTGTTTATGTAGTCTTTTTGCGAAGACCGCTGGTACATCATGGTTTTTAAACGAAAACGGAAAACACGTCGCAACATTCTCAGTTTACCTCCGTCTAGATCCACAATGGCGCTGTTGAGAAACGAGAAGTTCCTCCCAGTTCACAGTGCTTCCAGTTTGGCCCTGGAGAAGTAACCACATGAAGCAGACGAAATTCCCTTTCCGCCGCGTTTCCAGAGGTTCTGACTTCAAATTTACTCGTCCAACAACTGCTAGAATCCTTTCACAGCATTAGGTGAAGATAATATCCAATACTATCACATAATATAGACGATTTTATAGGAATGCGATTTTTCCGTCCCCCACCTGTTGACTGCACACCTTTTCAAGCCCCAGGCAGTTACCTGCCGACTCGACTTACTGGTATTTGATACGCGACTGCGCGCGATTGGTCGGACATGAATTGAAAGGCAAACATGCATGGCAGGTCTATTTATAGCTATTGTTGCTGGGTGTAACATGACTCTAGGTGCAGGTAGGTCTGTGCCACATAATGAATAAGCTATTACTCAACGTCACAACACCTCAATATTCTCTATACCGCAGCGCTAATAGTCTCTTTTCTTGGCTTGTAGGTAATGACATGTACAATAATTCCACTTAAGACGAGAACTTGACAACAACACAAATTTATTTAGCGTGCTTCACGGAAACACCGGTGTCCTGTACATGGCCATGGTCTACCCTACATTCAACTATGTTGAATGAATCTGTGGGTACATGTTGTCCTATGACAACACTGTGTTGGCTTGGCCGTCCTTGGAAACGATACGTTACAAGTTCGTCCCAATTTTCTCATACTGTTGCAGAACACTCGTATCTGCCTACAACTATGCTATCTCCAGACAGTGCCTCGATACTATTAGAGGTCAATTAGATAGTGTTTAGTCTTTTGGATATTGTCCGGCCCCAAGTAGATCTACTCGGAGGTTAACGTTAACTACTATATACATTTATGGTCCCCGAACCCTCAATACATGGTACTTTAACTTCTAGTAAATAGATTGAATGCCCAAATGGAGTTCCACCATGGTAGCTTATACGAAAAATTACATTTCCCTCCTGCAGCGGTAACACCAACAGGTAACTAAGGAAGAAGCTTGATTCTTTCCGTGGGTTCTTTATAGCTCCAAGCCATTAGGACGGAGACCTCACCGCGACCGTCCTGCGACCGACCTGCGACCGAACGCTTTGCAATTTCATAGTACAAAACGAATCTTTTTTCGCTATGTATGCTGTTCTTTTTTTCAGTCACAGTTTAAATTTTGAGTGATATTCCAATTATGAAAACAAAAGTGACACAAATCCAATTTAGTTCGCAGCGAGGTCGCAGCGTGATCGCCGTCAGGTTGCAGAGGGGCCGTACAACAGTTCAGAAATATATGTACAACAACTCCTATCTGCGACTGCTCCGAGACGCATATAAATATTTCCATAAACACATACAAGATCAGAGCGACTGAATCGACATATTTCTGTATGAAATTAGAGTCGCTCAGAAGACTCGCGGTATGCCATAAACATATACAGTCAAAAGGCACGCTTTAAGTCACCACCAACTCCCTTTGTTATCCCAATGTTGTCATTACACAATCTTTCATCGGTCATTGTGAATTTACTATTCTGTGTAGCATGAAACATCATCAGTTCAACTGTATGGGAGACAGACTAACCTTTAGATCCTAGCGTCCTTCCAAGAGATTGGGCCTGTTCGAATTCACAAAGGAGAGTGATTTTCTCCTGGAATTATAAGCTCATATAGCACGGAGCTGTGGGGGAACCGGGTGGGGAATTCCCTGACGCAATGTTCTGTGCCGTTTACAGACGATTCCATTATAATTTAGATCCATGAGAGGGGGGTGACTTTTTGTGCCCGCAGCCAATAGATGAAATGGAATTTAACAGACAACCGTACAGTGCAGAAACCCTTCCTGTAGTATTTGAGTCATGTACAGTAAGTTAATAGGGCATACATGGGACAAGGGTAGGGTGTATAAACAAATTGGACCAAAGAGAGCGGTCAAACTCAAAATCATAACGAAATAGTACAAGGACATGGACTGACCGAAAGTGAAATGCCAGTTAAGGAATACAAGATGGTCGGTCTTTCAGACAGCACCTAATTAATCGAACTTAATTGAAATTCCGTCTTTGGACCTCATTGCATTTAGAATGCATACTTAAAGGTCCGAAGTGTCCACGATGATCTTGAGAAACATGGTGTCCCCTCTGACGTAACCGTGGCTGCTACTGTCCAGCTGACTGAGCGGCACGAAGAGCGGACATCCACTGGCGATGTTCATGTCACTGGTGGGCCGCTGGAAGGACGAGCTGGTCGGGTCAGGACGGAACGCGTCTGTCACGTGCTTGTGATTGTTTTGGTCCAGGAGCATGAAGGTCAACTGTGGATAAAGAAAGAATAAAAATTAACAATAAGCTTCACGTTGATAACTTATCACTCTCGCAAAAACGGTTGTCTTTTTTTAGATCACAGTAATTTTCCGGTGGCTTTATAATCTTTAAGCAACAAAAAACTAAGCAATAGATAACACAACGACATGTGCGAGTATTCACCTTCTGTCTGAAAGGCCAGCGTAGAAGTCCATCGTAGTGACCCCTCATGACGACGAAGAACAGGCTGACATGAGTGCCCTTCCCCATCCCGTCTCCGTTCAGGTAGATCCGGGCGCACATCTTGTACCCTGTACGGCTGGTGAAGAAACATGGCGAGTAGAAACTTGCTGTCTTCCCCGTGATGGCGTCGTGGCGCTTGTGAGCGAAATCCGGAATCTTCCAGGTCAGGATGCCGTCATAGCTGGTCAATTCGAGGGTCTGGATCCGGAGGTCTTGTTCCGCGAGGGCCACCTGCTGCTGAACGAGCATCCTTTGAAGACTCTCAACTTTCTTCTCTAGAGTCTTAAAGGTCTCCCTTTCTTGGCGATGCTGTTGCTCTAACGCCTCCACCCGACCACTGCACTCTTCCATCTCGCGATTGAGGACTGTGAGGATGCGCATTCCTTCCAGCGATGCTTCCCGCGCCCCTAGTACCAAAGCCCGCTCATGATTTCCTCTAGCCACAGGTGCTGGCCTAGCCTCCGACTGACGTGATAACTGTTGGATCCTGTTATTCACGTCTTGTAGCGATTGGCTGATCTGCTGTTGCAGACCCTGAAAAAGGAATTATAATTGCAGTCTAAGACGCTATACATGTTTTAGCCCGAAACAGTAAAGGCGCAAATAACTCCTGGGCAATTTCGTGGCATAATCCTAAAACAAGTAATAAGTAATATCCAACACAAAAATTGGACTGAACAGCACCAGTCTTTACCAAGGAATGAACAATCCACTGCTACCATGACGAAAATTTGTGTGAGTCCAATTTTTGTGTTGTAAATTACAATAAAACTAGTTAAAGAATGACTTCTGCCAACACAGATGAACTTTCAAGTTCAGATATGTAGAAATATTCAACATGGCATACCTGGATGTAGTGGTTGTACAGCTGGCGAGGTGTATGGCAGTTGTGACAATGGTCCTGAACAAAAAAGGAACTAAACCACTTTAATATCTTCAAAAAAACATTTGAGTAAACTAAGATTCCAACATCTTTTTATTGCAACATATATTTATACAACACAAGATACCAATATGTTCAAAGACAGCGACCAATAAAGCAACTTTCCTTCTTAAACCTACCTGGTACTCCTTCAGCGGCCCAGACCAGCGACACGTGTCATCGGTGCACAGAACTCGCAGAGCCTGTACCTCCCTGTCTGTAGCCTTGTCATAGTATGCCCGCAACCTGAAACACCGAGTGAGAAGATGACTCATTGCACATTTGCCGCGTGTGTAACAACTAATGAACCAAATGTTAGTTTACTTAGTTTAGAATAATCTACCCCCCTCACGAATGGTACAGCCCGGGTCTGGAATGTTCTTCGTGGAGTGACCTTGAGTGAATACACATGCAGGACTGACTCGTGAGTATGTGTGTCAGCGTGTTTATTGAACATCCCTATGTATATCCCTAAGTTAAGAGGGAGCAGGAAGTCAGTTTAACACCAAATGCGTTTTAAAACTTAACAAAATGGTGTTCAAGTTTGATGCTGAGGAGTACATTAGACGTCTTGCATTTCAAAGCGTCATTTTACAGTCAAATCCTAGACAAATCTGTAATAATATGTGAGGATAGGCAACCTGAAACGCCGAGTGAAAAATGACTCATTGCACATTTGCCGCGTGTGCAACAACTAATGAACGAAATGCGTTTTAAAACTTAACAAAATGGTGTTCAAGTTTTATGCTGGTGATCGTGTGAGACGTCTTCTATTCTTAAGCGTCATTTTACAATCGAATCCTAAACAAATCTCTAATAATATGTGAGGATAGGCAACCTGAAACGCCGAGTGAAAAATGACTCATTGCACATTTGCCGCGTGTGTAACAACTAATGAACGAAATGCGTTTTAAAACTTAACAAAATGGTGTTCAAGTTTTATGCTGGCGATCGTGTGAGACGTCTTCTATTCTTAAGCGTCATTTTACAGTCGAATCCTAAACAAATCTATAATATGTGAGGATAGAAATGACACATAACCAAATTTGACCGAGATCGACATATATGACTTCCTGTTGTTACCACAATCAAGATGACAAACCAAAGATAAGGAGGAACTTAGCAACCGCGATCGAACTTTTACCTTTGAGGATATTCTTGACTTTCACAGGTTTTGCAGTACCGATCACCCTTGTCTGTCTGCCATGCTTGTTTCAAAACAAGCCCGCACACAACACAAGTGTAGTGGGAGACATCGTCCAAGAACAGATCAGGCGCGTACCCCGGCATGGCGCCCTGCCTTCTTCACCCTTCAGAATGAAAAACAAGCGCTAGCGTTATAGCAAAGCTGCTACTGGTTGCGTTACTGATACGCGTCCTCTTTTTTGTCGTGATGAGCTAATATTACTAGTGTACAAACGTGGTCATTTCCTGGAGTAAATGCTAAGGAGACTTTCACACATTGGCCGTCGCTCTACAAGTGGGACGCGGAGAAGTGTCTTACTCTGATCAAGGACGTTAGAACATAAATCATGTCCGGGTAAAGAAGGAGCAGGTCTAGGTGTGCAGCAGTGCAGACGTAATGTCACGTGATCGTCACTCAAACAAAAGCTAGGAATGCAAATCTTAACAGCTTGCTGCTATTCATTGATTCATTGGCCCTCCACATGACAAATATGAGTCATTACGTTTGATACATGTACACCTTACCCTCAGCTTGATTTCTGAAACGCATACTCGTGCAGTGAGTTTGGCGTTGTTATGAGAGTTGCGCTTCAGAAATCAAGCTGAGGGTAAGTAAGGAAAGGGCCGTGAGTATCAAACGGAATGACTCATATTTGTCATGTGGATGACCAGTCAATGAATAGCAGCAACCTATTTGGATTCCTACATTTGTATGAGTCACGCATGATCACGTGACATTACGTCTGCAGAGAAATGCCTCACCCTTCCATGGAACGAAACTCTATGACCCTGCTTGCAGACGTAATGTCACGTGATTGTGACTCATACAAAAGCTAGGAATGCAAATCTAACCAGGTTTTACCCGGACGTGATTTATGAAGACAATCCGGTAAGTTTGACCTTATTTCTTGCGTAATTGGCGAGTAAATCTCTACAGGTATATTCATACACATTTGAAACCGAATTCTTACCGTAGATCGACAAGTATGGTTGTTATAATGAACTATCGCAAGGCTTACACATTGGCCATGACCTGGCTTGACCACACCCAGGTAGACACCTGCAACATTTAATCAATGTGTGCGAGAAATATGACAATCTTACTAGCCTAGATAGGCGTAGAAAGCTAATGGGAACACAATATCGAGACGCACGTACTTGTGCTAAAACGAAATATCTGAAGCAGAAGGGCGTCAAAAATACCACAATTATCTGCTTACGTCAAACAATAATAATATGAAGCAAAGTCAATTTTCCTATTAGTCTTTTTCAGCAGTCATGATCGTACCTGTACAGTAATTGATTTAAAAAGAAGTCACGTTTCTTCACATTTCATTGCGCATGCGTCATACACCAATGTCTTTGAGTTGGGTGATCGCCAATAGTAGTCTAGTATCCCTGCTCTCAGGCTGTTGACAAAGGCTGTATTTACCCTATGAAACACATTGCGCTCCACATTATTTCTAAAATAACATTTCCTGCAGTTTCGTGTACTTTGACTGTCGTGCGACTGTACCGCTTACCGCCAGCCAACCTCACTGTAATATTTCATATGTCAAACATCCAACTTGTCAGAATATTATAGTAACTCTTAGTTGTGCAAAAACAGGGTAACAGGATGGTCGATGGTAATGAACCTTCTGAAAGAACCGTAACAAGGTCAAGTCTACATTAATATATATCAATTTTCTCGTGCCTGCAACAGTAAAACCCTCTCTCATGTACACACAAGGCATGCCGGTATACATCAGACTATTAAAGATGTAGGAACTTTGAACCGCGCATTGTGAAACTACATGGGGAACTTCCAGTGACAGGCGAATACGGAAGTATACGTGTGTAGTGAGGATAACTAGAGCCCTATACCCTTAATGCTGAATCACCCCTTATTAGAGCCCTTCCCCGTCATTGACTATTGTATCTTCCCTGTGACTGCCGCACACTGTTAGGGTGGTAGCGCGTCTCTGTGACGTCAACCTGTCAACAAGCCACGTGGGCGCCGCTCTTCTAACCAATCGCTGTTTCCGTTTGGCATTATGTAAAATCTCTCTCTGATGGAAAGTTTCTCTTTATATACCCAAGAAACCCGGGTATCTTTGGCTTTTGGTATTCGGACTTCGACTGTGAACAACCGATCTCGACCTCCTTGAGGGGCGGCCGGTCGGCGGTCGGGTTTTCTCGGGCTTCCGACGGGTCTTTGAGCGGCGCGACGACATGACTTGTACCTCGGGCGACAAATTGTGGTGAGCACTTAGTGTTTTGCTGTGAGCCCTTGGCGGTTCTTAATGATGTGCGGTTAGACAGTCCAAATTGAGGTTTCGGGGGGTCCCTGGGATACTTAGAAACTATTTACTATTGTGGTGTGCTTTGCATTGTATTGTGATGTGATTCCTGCATTGATGTGTACTGTGCATTCTCTTATGTGAGACTATTTGTAACCACCGTACAAGCGTCAGAATAAAAGGAATGTAAACGTGAACCCTCATGTTTGGGCCTTGGTTTATGGTGTGCGTGAGAGAAATATACAAGCCTGAATCCTACCACTAGATAGATTTGGTCATTGATCTGAGTGTAGTAGAGTACTTCCCCAGTACAGGGGTTGGAACTTAGAGTAGTGGTTCCCAATAGCTAGGTCAAGACCAATCTATATGCCACAAATGGTTCCTAACACCGGGAATGAACCTCGTTCCTTTGTTCTTGTCCGACTTGTACGGTGGTTCCTCGGTTTAATCGTCGGTAAACTCTAGTTTTCTCAGTTTTTCTAAATTACGACCCATCGATTCTAACCATGACTAAAGTGCCTGTGTGAGTCCGGCGTGTCCTCTTCCTCCCAAATTCGCCTTTTCGTCCTTGTTTGTTTCAAAAGTATCTTGCCGCTTTCCACAAATGATTTCTAACGTAGTTAAGGACCTCATAACGATGTCGCTCCTAATTCGAACGGTGATTTCGTATTTTATCATTGTTCACCGAGTGGCCAATGTCAGCCTGTCGCCACCTGAGTTCGGCCCCTCCTGCCGGCCAACTCCAATCGACGGGACCCCGTCCTGCTACCCGGGTCTTGGAAAAAACCATCTCCGGGTCATCGGACCTTACAAGTGGTTCCTTGTCCTTCTTGATTCCCCCTTTATAAACGTCTACTCGTTAACGTTAAATAATTGAGTTGTGTTTGAATTAGAGCCTTTCTTCGATTTTGACCAAGTCGTTACCACTTTCTCAAGCCGACACTTAATTTGTGTTCTGTTAGAAGTTTGGTTCTTTATTTCTACTCATTCTCGTATTCTCCTTGTTCCATTTCTTAAACCTTGCCTTGTCGTGTTCTTAGATTTATTCCTGCCACAGTAACGAATCTAAAACGTCCAGTTTGATCCGTTGTAACGCCCTCCTACAGTCCTAGCCTTTGTTTTACTTTCCTACGTGGTCGTTGTGTTTTTGTGTGTGTCCTAGTTCTGTCAGGTTTGGCCGTGATTTCACATTCCACCTTCCGTGTGTTTTTCTCCCTATTTCTGGTTTTAACCCGTAAAGTTGAGCTCCCGTCCCAGGTGCATATTTTGCTGTTCTTGTGTGGTGGGGAAGGTTTCGTGTGTGTTGACAGTGTGCCTTTTTCGGTTAACTGTGGTCTTGGGTATTGTCGGTAGGCTATCTGTGATCTGACAGTGAGTGATTTTTCTTTCCGTGTATTTGAGACTTTTGACCCACCTAGTGGCTCTGTAGCGGTACACCTAGTTGGATTTTCGAAAGAGTATAAATTTATCCCTTCCTTTTGGTTAGTTGAACTGCAGTTTCTCTACCGTTACGTTAGTCGTGTGTCCAGTTATCTTAGCCGGTCAGATTCCTCCTGTCCAAGTTAACTGTTAATTTGTTAGTCGTGAGTTAAAATTGTGATTCCTGTGTGTGTTTTGTTTATCAAGCGTTTTGACCAGCGGAAGGATTGTCCTTCTTCGTTTTCCTATGTTATACTTTTTTCGGTACGAAGTCACTTTTTGCAGGATGACTTTGGTTCTGTGGTTTTAGTTTATTCTATTGTATTGTTGTTTGATCGAACTGATACTGGCCTGGTACACTGCCTCGTTTGCCAACATAGTTTTGATTTTGAAGATTGTTTTGCTGTGTTATCGTGCGAACTCATGTATGACAAATTGACGCGTTTACTTTCCCACAGTTTTGTAATCCCTCGGTGGTGTGCTTGTGGGTGTATCCATGATAATTGAGTTGTTCTACTTGTCCTTCAAAATGCTGAGACTACAAAAATACACTGTTTCACACGTTTCCAAGATATCGCCCCCTGGAATAGAGTCAATCTGTTCTTTGTTTCTTAGTGATCGTCTCATCTGTCCACCCTTCTGATCTATGACCCCTGCCATCCGGTTCACGGCCATTGATCTGTAATTTCATCTTTCCAACACCTTCTGGAAAGTTCTGAGGAATTACTTGTCTCTGTGGGGCTGGCTTTTCCGAATCAGACAATATCAACCCCCCTTCCCCTGGGTCTATTTAAACTCCTTTGTTAGTTGTTAGGGTGAATTGTCAATTTTAAATCATTTCTCGTCATGTTTGAGTCCAGCTGGTTGTTTCGTCGGTTCCTTATTATTTTGTACGGTGTTTTTATTTCCGTTATGTTACTCCAGTCCTAGAGGCTAAAATGTCAGCACATTCGTGCAGTGCGAGTCCCTTTTACTGAGTCTGTTGGTGTGTGTTTTCGTCAAATAAGTCTCTCTTAAAATTTTTGGCAATTTCTCCGTATTCGGGGTGGTGAGAGCACCCCACAATAGACAGTCATTTTTTTTTTCATTTTCAAAACTGCGTGTTTGTTTTTCGTGCCCGTCTGCACATTTCCCACCACGGGAGAATGCGTAAGAAATTAGAAGGTGACCACCTTGACTTTCCAATTAACTAGTTCCGGCCAGGTTGTCCCTGGATGATTGCGTAAGCTACATGTTTGTGCAAGGCCTCTCCTACCTGTCTTGTACATTTTCCATCCGAAGGCCATCCGGCGTCTCTATGGCAACGGCACGCAAACTCCACGTGCACTGCACCAAGACCCTGCCCCGTCTGCCCGTCAGGGTTGCCTGGCAACGGCCTAGCCACCCTTTGTTGTTAGTTTCCCGAAATTTTTTCTTTAGTTCAGCAAAATACCAAAACCGCACAAGGACGTCAAAAGGAGCTCTATGATAAGAAAATTCACGGTAAACCTTATGGAATCGGAGATCAAGTGCTGCGCTTAAAACACTCTATTAAGAAGGGATTAGTTAGAAAGCTGGGCAAAAAGTATTCCGGGCCTTACACGGTAGTAGCCAGAATCGGTGATTCTGCCTATAGGCTCAGGAATAACAGAGGGCGTCGAGAAGAGGTGACGGCCCATTTCGAGGACTCAAAACTCCTTATTCCCCAGGTCGGAGATCCAGATTTTCTCCCCCCCAGACGCAGACGTCAACGTCGGACCCGACCCAGGGACCATCTCGGCCCGACCGGGGACGCCCGTAACCCGGGACAAAGTCCCTCTCTTTCTCTTCCTCTTACTGTACAGGCACAGAACCAGGCCACTACAACGTCGTCAACTCCTGCCGACCCCGCCAGAGATGGACCGACACCCCAACCACCCGACGGGACGCCGATCACCACATCTCCGCCGAGCCCCGGGGCAACATCACCATGCCCGGGGACGTCAGCGACGCCATCGTATCCTGACCAGTCGGCGGAGTCATCCCCTGGGGTTCCTCTCCCGTCACCGACGTCATCGTATCCTGACCAGTCGGCGGAGTCATCCCCTGGGGTTCCTGTCCCGTCACCGACGTCATCGTATCCTGACCTACTAGCTGCCTTGGACCCAGCCATGACGACGGATCGCCGGACGCGCCCTTCGCGGTCCATCAACCTTCCAGCATATCTCTCTGACTTCGTGTTTCCCTCGGACGCGTTTGACAGCAGTGCTAGTGATGATTCTGACTCTGACTGAGCTGTCGGACTTGTGTAGGCTCAGTTCCAGTGACAGTAGGTGTGTAACTACGGACTTATGTATGTTGCATCGACTTCATCTCCAAACTGTGCTGTCGACATTGAGATAGACACACCGGACGTTTGTGAGTGTCTAACTCTTCGCGTTGATGGACCAGAGTGTTCCAGAGCTCCCCACGGTAATGGTACTGGCATCGGACTTACGCTATGCCTCTGTACCAGACCACCAACCCCGGAAGTGACCACGTCGGACTCTTGAACGTGTCACACTTTCGGCAACTTGTTACGCAATCGCGTCCGTGTCGACCTCAGCGTCTTGGCGGCGGTCCTGTTCCTTCCTGAGCCGGTCGACCATGCATCCTGTTCATCCCTAAGTGGTTTCAACAACCTTCATTTGGACATTATGAACTCTTAAGACAGAGACACTGCTCTATTGTAGCTGTTGTGTTTTATTGTTGTATGCGTATTGGTTATGTTTATATGCATGTATTGTTGTTGTGACTGTGGCCGCTACCCCGTGCAATGCTTATTTTTCTTCAGGTGAACACCGGCTGGGCATCTCTTCAGTCGCCGTGTTGTGCTGGCCTCCGGTCGTGGGTTGGCTTGGTGGTCATCAATCGTGACTTACGGTGTAGTCCGTACCCTACCCCTCCCTTGCATCGTGCCATACTTTTGTAATTGATTTGATGTGTTGTTGTTTCTAGTTTAGATTTTGGATGTATGATGAAATGTTAGAGTAGAAGCCTTGGGCGTCACAAACCCACGCCCCTTTAAATATGGGTTCTTTGTCGAGGCTGGGCAAAGCAAATACATGGCAGGTCTGGGGGACCTGTGGCGTCGCCGCTTCCACGCCGGGTTAAAATATGGAAGGAGGGTCTAATTCTGCTCACCTTGTGGTTTACTAGAGCCCCTCCGCCCCAAACGGGGGTCGCCGGGCTAGCACTGGGCCTACCCGATGCGTTACCAACGTCACTCACTTTCTTATGGCCGTCCTACTCCAGCACACGTTTGATTCGGACAGTACAGTCGGCGATTCTTGTCATCACGTCACGTCTTCCGGACACTCAGCTCCGTGTCTGCACCACGCCCACCAACAGGTGTGTCTTCCCGTCCGGCTACCCACACCGTCGCCAGTGTACCGCATCACAGTGTCAACCTCCGTCAATCCAGACGTGAGGAAGCCACATGAACTGCGACTGCGACGCCGACCGCACCACGTCACTCCACCACGCCATACGTCACCAGGCTGTGTCATCGACGACAGGTGCGTATACCAACCTCCGCTACGCCGTCATCACACCTGTACCGCCAACGGCCTCTCCAACGCCGTGTGCCGTCACTTTGTCATCACGTACATCATGCTGTCGCCACGTCTCGTCAATGCTGGGAGCGTCACCATCTTCGCTCCGCCACGCCGTCATCGGCTAGTGCCAGTCTTCAGTCTCCCGTCGATCCTGACGTTCCTACAGAGACTCGTTCCTACAGAGACTCTGTCATCTGCGTGTGTGAGACTGTGCTTTATCATCCGTACCTGACAGCGACAATGCCACGGCCCACCTGACGCCATCTATCTGCGTGTGCGCCACCGTGACATCTAACTCACCGCTTCCAGTCCACATGTCCAACGGACGTCCACCACCTGCCTGACGTTGTGTGTTCCTCGCCGCGAACGAACACCAACTCACATATAGACATCAGGCGCGTGTCAGGTCTTGACCCCCCTTGTGCACGTGTCAGGTCTTGACCTCTTTTGTGCTAACGAACGATCTGAGTAGACGGTTACGGTTTGTGAGTGACAGAGGTTTCTGCAGTTCGATGATTCTTGGCTCCTCCTTTCCCATAAAGGCCTTCCCCTGTTTCGAGTGCGCGACGCCGGTTTACCAGGGCGGTCCCAGCAAGGTTATTAGGTTGTTAAACTAAGAGCATTTTTAGTTCCCGGGTGACAGGCAGAGGGGTGTTCCCCCCGCTCTGTATAAGTCACTTTTTAGGTGGTTAGTGGTTCAGCGGTTCCCTGTGAAGTCGCGCTTCAAGGGTCAAGTTGAACACTGCCTTGTTTAAGTTTTTATGGGTCTGAGTGGCTCGACCCCTTTCTTTTATTATTGTTCTTATTATCAAAGTGTTGTCAAAAGTGAAACATTTTTTATGTTGTAAATATGTATATACCTTTTCTGTTTGGTCAGTCCGGCCTCCTTTTCGCATCTTTATGGCGTTTCAAAGAAGAGGTAGGATGTAAGGTCAGAGTTCTCACACAGAGTCAGTGATAGATTGCTGAGTTCGCCCTCCTCCGTGCTCGCTCTTCCCTGGTGACTTCCTGGTGTCCCGGTCCCGTGTGCCTGAGTCTCAGGTCGGTTTAAACCATCGCCGACTTCCCATTGCACAACCTGTGGTCCTGGTCACAACACTCAATGCATTTTTGTATGTTTTATGTACCATGTATTCATGTTCTATGTCTCTTTTTATGTTCTGATGTGCCATTGGTCTCTATTTTCCTTTTCGGCTATGAAGAAAAGTGGTTAACGACACTCCAAATTCTTTCTTGATCTCTCCAAACCGTTATATTCCGAATAACTAGTCAAATCGTTTTCGAATTCCCTTTGGACACACTGAAATGCGTTTAAAAAGCCAAACAAATTACTTTTTCTCCTTTTAACGACCGACATTATGGTTTCGGTAACGTTTTTTTTTCCAAATGTTTGTGGTTTCCAACATCTGCCACCCACATTGTAAATATGTAGGTCAAGGTCATTCGCCTCCTGGCTTTAACCTTGGTCTCCGCTAGGGAGGCGTTTCTGTAGTCTGTTCCAACGTAGGTAACTAGTTACCTGTGGACTTTTTGTTCACTGTTTAGTTAATAAGCTCCTATTTTCTGTTCCAACGTAGTAAACTAGGTACCCGTGAACTTTCTGTTCCCTGTTTAGTTAATAAGCTCCTATTTGTTCTAGTTAAGTTGTTTTTTTTCTTAACCTCATTAACTTGACATTTGTACAACCAGTGGGGACCGCTCACTGCGTTTATCTTTCAACTATCCGACAATGTTCTGTATTCTACTGAGGTTCGCAGATTATGTACTTGTGTTGCTACCTGTACTGATTTCTGTAATTAGTTACGGGTCACATGACATACAGTGGGGGCCGCCCACTTTACGTACTGTTCACTCTGTTTGACTACCCCGTTGCTTTGTACAACATATACTTATATTTTTATACTAATTGTACTTATTGTTATATTATCTACTGCATTCCTTCTATTGCTGGTGTTACCTTTTATGATGCAGGGACGCATCATCGCCGTAGGGGGGGATGGTGTAGTGAGGATAACTAGAGCCCTATACCCTTAATGCTGAATCACCCCTTATTAGAGCCCTTCCCCGTCATTGACTATTGTATCTTCCCTGTGACTGCCGCACACTGTTAGGGTGGTAGCGCGTCTCTGTGACGTCAACCTGTCAACAAGCCACGTGGGCGCCGCTCTTCTAACCAATCGCTGTTTCCGTTTGGCATTATGTAAAATCTCTCTCTGATGGAAAGTTTCTCTTTATATACCCAAGAAACCCGGGTATCTTTGGCTTTTGGTATTCGGACTTCGACTGTGAACAACCGATCTCGACCTCCTTGAGGGGCGGCCGGTCGGCGGTCG
The DNA here is from genome assembly GCF_000003815.2 of Branchiostoma floridae. Lineage (NCBI taxonomy): Eukaryota > Metazoa > Chordata > Leptocardii > Amphioxiformes > Branchiostomatidae > Branchiostoma > Branchiostoma floridae. Next base: position 93,035 of record NW_023365936.1, read on the forward strand.
GGTTTTCTCGGGCTTCCGACGGGTCTTTGAGCGGCGCGACGACATGACTTGTACCTCGGGCGACAAATTGTGGTGAGCACTTAGTGTTTTGCTGTGAGCCCTTGGCGGTTCTTAATGATGTGCGGTTAGACAGTCCAAATTGAGGTTTCGGGGGGTCCCTGGGATACTTAGAAACTATTTACTATTGTGGTGTGCTTTGCATTGTATTGTGATGTGATTCCTGCATTGATGTGTACTGTGCATTCTCTTATGTGATACTATTTGTAACCACCGTACAAGCGTCAGAATAAAAGGAATGTAAACGTGAACCCTCATGTTTGGGCCATGGTTTATGGTGTGCGTGAGAGAAATATACAAGCCTGAATCCTACCACTAGATAGATTTGGTCCTTGATCTGAGTGTAGTATAGTTCTGCCCCAGTACAGGGGTTGGTTCTTACAGTAGTGGTTCCCAGTAGCTAGGTCAAGACCAATCTATATGCCACACGTGGCCAGACTTGGGGAGAAGGCTTCTCCTGATGATCAGGTCCTCTCCCCTATCCTACTGATTCCACTGTTGTGACAAATATCAACGTTAAATCTGATGAGAGTCAACAACAACAAGCAAAAAGGCAACATTTATTCGAAAGGTAAGGGACTAATCTAGCTAAAATGGCGACTGATGCAAGGCAGGAAGTTTCGCAATGTCGGACTGCATTTGTGCCAACATATAATGCAGCCGAGCTTAGCATAGGACATGGTCACAATTATATACCGCGTTATGTTTGGGATACAAACAGGGTATTTAGAACTGCCTGAACTCTCGGTCGTACCAAGCTAGTATAGTCTGTTCCACATATATAGTATGACGGTACAGTATGACGGATTCAAAGTAAATTTGGGTTCAATCAGAATGGATCAATATGGCTACTACACGTCTAGTCGTCTAGCTGTAATACCCCTGTCACATTGCGCGCCAATCAATCCGGGGATCCGGGGACGGATCGCAAACACACTTGTACTTTAGGCCATAAAAGATCAACCAAAACGAACGGTATTGGTGACAGCTATAACTGCAGTTTTGGCGCAGACAACCGAGCACTGATCAGGCACGGCACGCGTGATTGTTGGGGGAATCCCCTTGACGTCATTAACAATTGGTCACATGTCACTTGGCCATGCCCACAACGAATGTAGGGGATTCGAAGAGTAATCATTGCTGGCATTTACGGGACCAAGGAAGTTCAACCTCCTTGACAAAACTAGCTATAATATAGCGTTTGATACCCGCACAACTTCAATACACATAAGCGTAATGCCAGGTATATAAAGGCAGTAGTTTAATTAGTTTAATTTCAAATTCATACCCATTTGATTCCAGGGCGTGTTATTAAAATTCTGCTTCCAGTTTTACTTTTGGGGAAAAATTCATAATCTTTTTTCCAATTTTCTCGAACCTTTGATTCCCATCGAAGAACCTGTATATTTTTCATAACCATGTTGCAAAATGGCTGTGGGCTAACAAGCCCGGACCCCTTTTTAGCAATCATTATGACCCTTTCTAAGCTTCCCGCGAAAAACTACCACGTGAACAACATGGCTGCCGCCAGGAAAATACCACGAACGGCCGGTTAAAATGGGGTTAGTGTCTCGATATCTTGTCTCTCCTCTCAGTAATATTAACTAGGGAAGATTGTACTGATTCATGATTAAGGTCTACATCTATTAGATTGAACAAATCAGTACTACACTGAACAAGCGGTGTTTTAAATACCACACTAGCCGCTGAAGGTTTTTTTTAACCTCCTTGGTATATTTGCACTGCATGCCATGACTAAACAATGCATATAACTTCGGATTGCACTTGTTAGGAGTGGAAGGCAGTCTTGCAGGCAACACACTGGGACAAACAGATTTAGTGATCTGTATGTGGATCCGTGCATTTTGTTAACCAAACATTTATTGACTTCAGAATGAATGAACATCATTTCAGAAAGACCGTGATTTGACTTCCGTTTAAAGTGATTTCACTTCCGTTTTAATACCAGTGTTGCATTTACACATTTTGTCGCGGAATGGTGACTCATCGTTTGATAATCATGAAACTGTATGCATATCATATAGTTACACCTTCGTACACAGTATGTGGGAGTTTCAAGTAGGTACATGTATGAATGTATTAGTACGAACCTGTTCACTTTGGTTCATTCAATGTGTTTGTATTGTGTAACCGTTGCGATTAGCTATAGTTAGATTGAATTACTGAATTACTGAAGGATGAATGGCCACATTGTAGTAAAATCCAGACATCGGAATTTCTTAATTGTAAGATATGATGGCGGGAAATCTCGTCATATTACTAATGGTAGATACGAAATTGAATCTTCAATGTTTGTACACTATCAGAAGATGAACGCCTTGTTGCATACATCGATGGTAACTTTGCCCCTTCTGATTACGTTTAGATAATATATTTATGATAACACAACTTTTGACAGGTAAAAATTGCATTATAATTTGTAGGAGTAAATGTAGAGGAAATATTGGGAAAGAATACATTTGATCTACTACGCATGACAAATCAGTAGATCATTACAGGTTTTCTTCTGTCGCCATGTATATCCAGGTATGGCCACGGGAAATTGCATTTAGTCCCGCTGAAACATGTTAACAAACGAGGAATGCGAGAAAACAAGACTGACTCATTCCTTCCACCAATCACTATAACTATAGTTACACACGCCTCCGCAAAGTACATTCCAATTCCATGTGAACTTCAGTACCGTTCTTAGTAAATTCTACCAGTTGACGAAGATTCCAGCCAGGCTTAACACCTCAACTTCTAGCTAAAGGTAATTTTTTTTCACAATTCCTAATAGTACTAGTATTGCTATTTTGCGTAAGGTTCATGTCAACGTCTGCAATCAGGCAAAGGGAACTCCCAATGCTTCGTCAGTGAGTGATAACATTGTAAATCTATATACAATTCATGGATGAAAACGTCAAACTAACTAAAGATGAAGCAACATAGTAAGCTAAAAGTAAAAGTGATTGGCTTTAGTATATCAAACTTATTTCTTAAAGTCCACATCATTTATTATGTTCTGTTTTTCTTAACTAACGATAGACTAAAATGTCAAATGTGACAATGCTAGCATAAACACGATAATTAAACTGCTCTTAATCAAATCATTATTAATGCCTAGGTTACACATAGCCGACTTTGGCTCCCGAACACTAGCCGACTCTTAGCCGACCCAAGTCGGCAGTAGTTCGGGAGTAGTCTGACCAGTTTAGGCCACGCCTATTTTTTAGCGCCGAACATGTCCCGAACACCTCCCGACCGGTAAATGACTTACTCCCGACTGTGTCCCAAATGCTAACTAACCTATCACCAACCATCCCGACCTCTAGCCACAGACTGCCGAATCACTCCCGACTGATCCCCAACCGATTGCCGACCCCTTTTCGACTTGAAATAGACATAATCAGCGATTTTCAAAAGAGTGCTCATTTTCGTTTTTAATCAAGAATGTCCTTTGTTCTATTTGTAAACATCACTAAGAGATCAAATTTAGATCACATATAGCTCCAGTGCGGCATTTATCGGGTCTTTTTGTTTTTAGCTGGATGTCGGTCGTGTGAAGTTCGGGAGTGATTCGTCTACGTTCTGGCAATAGTCTTTTTGCTTGGCAATGAGTGTCTTGGGGTAAATCATTGGTAAGTTGGAAACAAGCTGGGAGTAAGTCAGCAATGTTTATGGCGTGGTTAAGATTTAATTTGACTGCTGACTTACTCCCGAACACCAACCGAACACTAGCCGACCGTGCCGAACACCAGCCGACCACCAACCGACCCATTCCAGAGTTGCCGTTCAGAGCCGAATGTTTTGAACATTTCAAAACGTTCGGATGGAGCAGCCGAACACCAGCCGACTCAGCCGAACGCCAGCCGAACGCCTTCCGACTCAGCCGAACGCCAGCCGACTACAGCCGACTAGCTCCCGAATCACTCCTAAACCATAGTCGGGAGAGAGTCGGGAGCCAAATTCGGCTATGTGTAACCTAGGCATAACCCTACACAGGACTGCTGCAATATAAATAGGACTGCATATCCTTTACCAGTGCTATACTGCATGTACTGTGTTCACTGCTGCGCTAGTGCTATGTTTGCGTACGTTAATTTCAGTAAGGACGTGGTCACATTCGTCATACCATTACAAACTGGGGCCATTCTTGGTAAAGCCGTGAGGCAGTCTTTCATCCTTGTCGGTGGTCGGTTCTGTGCCACAGTCCGCATGAAAATCCTACTACGTCAAAATCAAACGACGACCTACGGCGCCGCATTATATGACCGCACCCTAATGTGTAAAGTTCCCAGCACTGTGTCGTGTTGCTAGGCAACGAAAGGTCGACATTCTTGACACCAGTCGTCATCAAAGAACAATGCTCGCCCTGCCTGGCCGACACATGTAAGCGGAAGTGTGGGTGGGGAGGGGGGTGGCGTCGTCGGGAGGGATACATATAGATCTGTTTCACAGTTTCATGCAAATTATCATGGGCGTTTTGCCTGTAACAATATAGTAGCTAGTTACACTTATAAAAAAACAAATAATAATGGAATTGTTTTCTGCACCATTGAAAATTTTACCTACCGTCTGCGAAAACAGACAGGATACTTTCACACGTATTTCCCCTTGCCTGCATTTCGCGCAGTATATTCTACTACTTGAACTACTACGACACTGACCTGAGGTTTGATCAGTCCGCTCTTAGTAGTCTTATGTCACGGTCTGTAGCACAGAAAAGTTCTTTCTGGTCATACAGTACTTACTTTTGTTAAAACGGACTTGCGTCCTTCTTCGTTGTCGGACCGTGCAGTGGTTGTTTGTGTAGCCGGGCCGCAAGGTGCAGCGGTAATCACGTGACAAGGGGAATCCCCTGTGAGTCTGAACTTTGACGTCGACACTGAGTCGACCAATCAAGGAGATTACCTCCTCGGACCAATGAAACAATACTACATTTAGACAAAGTAGTCAGTATAAGGCTTTAAGCTGCCTAGAACACAGCTGTTATATACGGTATAATTGTATTCGTGTAAATATCGGGGTTTATGTCCTCTGTAAATTGAATACGACCCGTCGGAGTCCATGAAGTGTAATAGCGATATGATTTGACATTGCCTATACCTCGCCAGGGTGGATACATAGTGTCAGTATCTGATTGCTACATGCAAACAATATTTGCACTCTTCTTTCTATGCAATTTATTTATCTATATTTTTCTATGCAATGTTTTGTTTTCACAATTATGGGTGGGCTTAGTCCTTCTTAGAATGCATAGGTTGATGGAAAAATAGTAGAAAATAGCCACATTGACTAAACATCAAATAGACATGAGGAATAAGTCGGCAATAGAAACACAATTACGTTAAGTTACAACTTGTGATTCTATGGTCAATGTGTGCGGTTTCCCCAATGGGTACGGAGGGTGGTGCGAAGCTGTCGAAACAATGTTTTTTTTACATGAGGGTGGAGATTGGGTCAGAGGTTAGTTTCACATGAAAATCACCTGATCATATTGATTTATACAATTTCGCCAGTAGTTTCTGCCGCTCATATCGGTTAATGTTGAACCGACTCCAAGGAAGTTACGCTGTTCAAATTCTGCATTTAGCGTCAATTGAGAGGCAATACATTTTTCAAGGTATGTATACAATCGGCAGCCATTGCTTGTCATTCCGTACCATTCTGCGGACTGTCTATCAGTACTGATCCATATTTTGGTGATTTGAAGTTGAAAGCTACTGAATGATTGCTTTTAATTCTGTACCTTTTAGAGGCAATTACTAAGTGATATTGTCTGTAATCAAATTTTTATTCGTCGAGGTTTCTGAGCTGTGTTATGGTTTTTCGTGACTGGGCTTCTGCGCGCGTAGGTGTGAGAAATATTGTCTCTTTAGATTGGTGAAAGCAAAATAACCTGTGTGTATGGGCGTGTCTATTATATCATAACAACCTTATCTCTTGGCATTATACTCTGACGATTCATCCTTAATCACCAATTTTAAAACAAAAGAAAAAGACATATTACTTTAAAAAGGCACTCTGCGTAGACAGTGTAGGTATAAGGTCCGGTTACATGACTAAGGGTATTCCCCATGACGTCATACTCTATTGAATGCTATGTCAGCCTATGTGTCACAATCAATATTTGCGTCTATGGTAACGTTATGTATATGTGTCATTTTTTACTGCCTTATTCAATTCAGGGTAGGGCAAAAGATTTAGGGACAAAATGATTATTACCTCACCGGCTTAATAACATTTCCTACCAAACTAAGATACACAAATCAAATGTTAAGATAAAGACGTATCCAAAACACTCTCAAACAATGCATTGAAACTGGGCGACTATTGGCTGTGACACGTTACGCGTTCGTAGCTATCCAATCAGAACGTAGTGATTACAATGGTTTCATCTATGTAGCTGGTTACTAGTCTTGTTGTACCTAAACATGACTACCCTTACACAACTTATTTTCAGAACTATTCTGACCAGCCATGCCGGGGTTTGCTGTTAAACGTAAGGGAGGCAGGATTGAACCCAAATACCTGTGTACCATCTGTGCGTTATTGCTCTGTGAACCAAAACAAACACCATGTGGTCATCGGTACTGTCAATCCTGTGTGGAGGATCTCGCAAGGTGAGCAATTTTGACGAGTCATAAAGATACTTAACATGTGGTACAGCGGTTGAATTTTCGGCTGTACGTTTCATGGTTCTACTGGGGTATGTTTTTGTCAATACAGAGCTGAAGCTAGGTAGCGATGTAAATATTCCATACCATACATATAAGCAATTGTAGTCATGTGCGCAAGTTCGTTTTCTGTTAAGAATATGAGAAATTTTTTGCAAAGGATTTTCAAACGTTAGCAATGGGGGGGGGGGATTCAGCTTTTGTTTATTTCAAACACATTACCTAATGGCTGATACAATGGTCAGTAAACATTTGTAAAACAGGTGTAAGTTATTACATAGTCGTATATTATGATAACTGGTGCAGCATTGAGGATCATTTAGGGACAGAAAATCAATGCCATATTCATAAACTTTTTGAGTACTCATGATAGCACCACTTTTACGAACTGTAATTTTTAGGAGTGGGAGACGACGATGTAGAGCTCGCGACTGCGGCGAGGACATAAGGCTTCAAGACGTAAGATGTTCATTGTACTCTGGTATTCAGATGGTTATTTCTTTGCTTCAATCATACATTCTTAACCTATAAAATGTCTTGGTGTTACGTCTTGTAAATCTATCGGAATTGAATCCGGCAAAATTATAGTAACAAAATAAAATATTTCATAATAAAGACTTTTCTAAATTGGATATACTTTTTGGCTCTGGCTGTTCGCAATGTCTCTGAGTGGAATGTAATAGCGTCAACAATTCAAGACAAAATTCTGCTGAATCGAGGAGAGGGTGGGTGGGTAGGGTTGCATCCAAAACCGTTTTTTATTCTTCGTCAACATAGTTAGCATAAGTCGCAATACCAAGGACGCGTGAAATCATCTACATTTGACGGATGTCCTGCTATGATTAAGAGATCCATCGTCCAACTAAGACTGCAAGCTGCCCTGTGAAGTGGACATCCCACTTTTGTGGTAAGTGCGTGGTACGGTGTTTAATTTCGATAGCATGTTATATCATGACCTTTAAGGAGCACTAAACTCCAGAAGGGAACGTTATGTTCCAATAGACAATAATTTTAGAAAGTAAAAAAATGCATACTACTCCAAAGTATGCGAAAGTACTCTACTAAATTCCCCAATGGAATTAAGTAATTTCAACCTATGACTGAATACAATGTGACTCATATAGCCTAATCTTAAAATTACGTTACAAAGATGATTTCAAGAACAACACTCGTGGAAATCTGTGAACACTAGGTTGTTATTGAACACTATGACTACTTTCAGGAGAATTGTGTTGACCAATGAACCTGTCTGTCTCAGCAGTAAACTGTCTTATGTTAAGAAACAGCACAATTACAGTACTCGTTTTGCATCAGGTAGTAATTTCAAGTTGGACAAACCTAGGACAATCTCCTTGAAAAGAACTTTCAGGTATAGAGCAACATCAATGTGGAATCGGCTACCTATAGCACTACAGTCTGCCCAATCTGTAAGATCTTTCAAAACTGGTTTCAGTGACCTGGTCTCCAGTCTGGAAAAATGATCCGGGCTGTTCCATGACTTGCGTATTGTGTATATACCATGACTGTTTTTAATTGATGTATCTAAATATTGTCGGATTTTCTAATAAAGTCTCAAAGTCTTGTTATGTGCTCTTTCATATCATGTCAACAATTGTTCTCCCGTGTGCTTATTGCTTGTATCGTTATGCCAAAAGTATTCACGATGAAGATGTAGTATGGAGAATATTTGGGTAAGATTTGCTCGGGGTTAGTATTGTTTTACAAAACATATCAATTCACTACAATATGAATTCTGAAAATTTCGGCTGATTATATACAATCTATTGGAATATACCACACCCTTCTGGAGTGCAATTGTATGTAGGAAAGCGCAGCATCGGACTAACACAGTCTTGTATTTCTATGTTTCAGGTATCCGCTACTACTGATACCAATGGTGATGTCCACGGCAAATGATGGTTGGGTTGTGCTTTTGCATGGTATTATCCACCCTTTTCTATGGCAGTTACCACACGATTATGAGGTTTCTAACGGATGAGGATGACTTGGCCCATTGATGACCACCCCCAGACGAGACCTTCAAATCGGGCGCCGTCAACAATATACATTAGAATCCAGTTCGTTTCGGTGTTATGATAAGAACAGATACTACCTTTCGCGGTAAACCACATCAGTCAAACTATATGGACTAAACATGATCAAATTCTCAATATCAAACCAATCTTTACAAGAGAAGTGTTGTTATTAATGGCAACCAGGCTCGTAACACCGAGACTGTTTCTCTTTGGTATTTGTGAAACTCATTTCACTGTGTTATATTTCCATTTGTTTGTTGCAGGTGTATCCCGACAAAGCCATAGAAAGGGAGATACTGAGTATAGCAATTTTCTGCAGCAATGTCGAAGATGGCTGTAAATGGGAAGGCATTGTTCGTCATCTTATGGTAAGATACCGGTATACATTTTCTGTATTATAATTTTATTATTTTTAATCCTCCAAAATGTTCTCAGCATTTTGTTGTTCTACATCATTTTGTAGGGTCTATTGGCATCTTAAAAGTTATGTCCCAAGATTTGTCTTCGAAAACACAATAAGAATAAACATGTTTATTTAGGCACATCTTTCAGAATGCGACTTCGAGAAGATCACATGCATCAACGCCGGCCAAGGCTGTAAGGTGTTAATATGCAGGAAGAACCTGGCCAACCATCTACAGTCTGACTGTGAATATAGACCTGTAACGTGTCAGTGGTGTCAAGAAACAACTCCTCATAAGGAACACAAGGTAGGAAGTTAGATACAAGAACTTCCTGTCGTCGAAGTTAGAAACAAGAACTTCCTGCAGAATGTCTTATGCTGACGATAAAGGTGTTACATTGAACGATGAGCAGTGATTTCTTGCCTCCACCAGGCCTTCCTATGCAAGGGGGTTTGTGGATCGTAGAATTCGGCAAAAGAATAGGAAATGTAATATTTCCCCACCGGTTGCGCGGCTGACCAACTCCTCTGGTAATAAAACTCCCTTGGCAAATTATTCTCCCTACAATAGCGAGCGTAGTCAGTTTGGTAGAGACCAAATTATTGCACAGTGACAGACTATATAATGCAGCTTATTTACACGATGCACTCCTCTTGACATACATTGTAGGATCACAGACAGACCTGCCCAGTTGCCCCAGTACAGTGTGACTGGTGTGGTAAGAAAGGTCTGACTCGGGCTCAGATACAAGAGCATCAACAACCCGAGACAGGAGACTGTCCCAAAATGAAGATAGCTTGCAGCTTTGAACACATGGGGTGCAAGGAAAAAGTAAGTATTTACATGTAGATGTGTTTCCTGCGCGCGTGCGATTTTTTGCTTTCCGTGATATTGGGGTTTATTTATAGTAGCGTGAACGTTTATTACTGATATACGACAATGCACACTGTTTAACGTTGATGGTTTGACATCCACAGATGGAGAAGAGGCAACTGGCCGAGCATCTAAAGAAGTCAGTTCAAAATCATTTGAACATGACTAAGACCTACATTGTCAACTTTTATTCCAATTTCGAACACCATCGACAGCAAGAGGTTGAGTCGCGCGAAAATATGAGAATCCTTCTTCCACGGCTAGAAAAGGACATTAAAGATGTTGATGGAAAAATTGCAGAAATAGAAAGTAAGCTGTCAGGCGAGCAAGCATCGGGAGCTGCTTCGTCAGGCGGCAACAAAACTCTAGAAAACCGGATTGAGCAGGAACGTGCGAGGGTGGAGGAACTGAGGAGGAAAATAGCTGCATGGGAGACAAGGGTCGGCACGTTTGAGGGGATTGTAGCGGTTCTGAACCGCGAGATAGAAAAATGTAGTTCTCAAATGGAGGCGTACGAACGGCAACGTCGTCAGGACAGGGAGATCATCGAAACTCTGGAGAGGAAGGTCAGGTCTCTGGAAAGGATCATCGCTCTGAAGGACGTTGCCCTCGCGGAACAAGACCTCCGGATCCAGACGCTAGAGATGACATCTTACGACGGCGTCTTGACTTGGAAGATCGCAGACTTCACACGTAAGCGTCACGACGCCATTACGGGGAAGACAGCAAGTTTCTACTCGCCATGTTTCTTCACCAGCCGTACAGGGTACAAGATGTGCGCCCGGATCTACCTGAACGGAGACGGGATGGGGAAGGGCACTCATGTCAGCCTGTTCTTCGTCGTCATGAGGGGGCACTACGATGGACTACTGCGCTGGCCGTTTAGACAAAAGGTGAAACAACACCGATTGATTTGAATTTTGTGTCTCTCTTTTTTTGTAATAACGATATCAAGGTGTGTAACATATCTAAAATTTTGAGCTACTGTCTACTATCAGATTGTCACACACCTATCATAGACAGAATGATGCAAATCTATTTTGTTTTCTATTTCTCCAGGTATCTTTCATGTTGGTGGACCAGAACAACCGAGAAAACGTGACGGACGCGTTCCGTCCTGACCCGACCAGCTCGTCCTTCCAGCGGCCCACCAGTGACATGAACATCGCCAGTGGATGTCCGCTCTTCGTGCCGCTCAGTCAACTGGACAGCAGCAGCCATGGTTACGTCAGAGACGACACCATGTTTCTGAAGATCATTGTGGACACTTCAGACCTTTAATTGAGCAATCTAACGTTAGTATTCAGGGCTGCTCCAGGGATTGCCCGTAAACTCGTTACGGACAATAACTGGGACAGCCCTAAGTACTTTCTATGAAAGGTCACAAAAACGTTTCCACGAAACTAAAAAGTAAATGACCAAAGGTTTTCCGTGGGGTCGTGTAGGGTAACTGCGGGGTATTTTGCCCAGATGTCCTGGATTCAGATCCTGTTTTGCTACGTATACCGATCTTGTGCGCTTGGGAAATGCACTTAACACGACTTTCCTCACTCAACCCAGGTGTAAAAATGGGTACCTGACTTTGGTTGGGGGGTGGAAGGTGGTTGGGGGAGATTCTCTCGTAAAATTACAGCATATGTGGAAATGCGGACACCGCACAACCTGTCTGACTCGGAGCATAGCTGCTCTATGTGCCATATTCCCACCATTTATACGTCAATATATTTATACGATCATACGCACTGCTCCCATAAAGTGACACAAATGAACTGTTGTGATATTTTTAAGTTCTCAAATGTATCCTAGTTTTTATATATTCTATCCTAGAATGTTTAGTGAGGTGCTATATAAGGCGCTATATATATAATGCTCGTACCAGTTAAATCTAAGACAACACTAGATCTAAAACTTAACCAGTTAAATCTAAGACAATACTAGATCTAAAACTTTAAATGATGTCAAAATTAGCATGATTTTAACTACCCGACCTAAGATACATGTGTCATTTCATCATGTAGCACTTGTGCATTGAGTTTATTTCGCAGCGTTTTCTTCTTTTTGATTGTCGTCCAAATGTTTATTCCAATGACTCAGATTTTGAATTCCTATACATTTTGAGTAGAGTAGAGTAGATTATAGATTGTTTCGGTCTGGTACATGTACATGGCTGCGGTAGGCATGTAGGCACATTTAGCGCCTGTTTAGGCCGCTCTTTAGTTGATTGTCATTGTTGGCCTTTGTAGATGGCCCAATACTTTATTGGTGAATACAACGACTGGGTCTGACTCCATGTCTTTGTAAACTCTTTATTGATCAAACGTGTTGAATTAGGCGAAATTCCTCCGGTAGACTATTCCACCGTGTGTTGGTTCTTGGCATTGTTCTTTGTATTTTCAGATGCCTGTTTGTCTTTATAATCCTACAGTGTACTGACTTATTCATTAGATAATTTGGCCCGATAACAGTTGGCTAAAACCTGAAGTCTGTGTGCACAAATGTGATACAATGTTTCTATAGATTTTAGTTCTTTTTATGATCAATGTCTATCAACAGCTAATCACATGATGTACGTAGTTATAACTTTTCAGAAGAAAAAACATTATAATTCAGAGATCTAAATGTAATGTCATTATGAAAACATTACGGTGATGTGTATGTTTATCTGTAAAGTAAACTCGTCTGTAGGGTTGCCTATGTACTAGTAATAGCAAAAATAGAAAATACAAACTGTGGGTAGCGTTTCATGTATTGAGCAAATTGCAGATACGTTACGCTCTTTCGAATTAACAGTAAGCCAATGCTTTAACTAGATTTTGTTGCAAATGTACATGTAGCATATATAACACTGCTATTAACCAAATAGCAAGAAAACTAGGCATAAAGGCATAGACTGCAAAAGAACATGAATTGCCATGAATTGCTAGCAAAGTGACTACATTGACCAAGCAACTGTGTCATTTTCTTAAATAAAGCATTGTTGTTTCCTGTAACATTATTGCAGTGAAATATATTCCATGTCCCTAGTCAGTGGTAGCCCTCATGCGGCTCGCTGTATGATGTATTGCCGGTATTCGAGTTGGTTTCGAACATATTTATTCCTTTCACACTGTGTAAATAGTACTATTCGAAGGTACCATTACGAACGGAAAGATGAAACCAGAGGGTTTTGGTGTCGGTGCCGCTTTCGGGTATACATTTTGTACAAAAGCACACTTACAAGAACGGGTAAGGAAGCCAGTGACTGCTCCAACTCAGTTCAGCGTATTATCAGGTAGGTTCCACTCATTTGAACTCTACAAACGATGTTGCTTGATGAGTTTGTGTCAAAGTTGTTTTGATCTGACTAGATAGCACAATGTACTTCATACAAGATATCTATTCTATCATTTGTTGATAGTTATGTAAACTCTAGATCTACTGGATGTTCACTCAGTCTGGACTAGTGGTATCGGTTCTCAGACTATACAGCGTGGATGACATTGGTGGTCGAGTAGAAAATGAATGTTTAAATGAAATAAAGGAATGTGACATGCCGACATGATGATGCAACAACGTACACCGTTTAGATGTGAAAGTGAAACAGCGTCGAATTCGTGACACACCTCTTTTCACGCCTGGAGCAGCAAGTAGAATGGTACTACACATAGGGCATTGAACTTGAAGTCACTAATACGAAAACATGTCAGGCTATATTTATGAATGATATTGACCGTATCATCCCCTTTTACTCTGCAGCCCTTATCAAGTTTCTGAATCAAAATAAACATGGCATAGATAGATCCCCACACCCATAATGGTATCTTCCGATGACGTCATGGGATTCCCCTTCTCAGGGTGAGCTCACTTTTGCTACGGGGAACATTGAAGATTATAGCAATTTTTTTCATTGAATTGGAATTGGAATGGGTAATGATTATCCGTGAAAATGAAACATGATTGTGATTTGCCTATTGTCTTGAGGATGTAGGTCACCCTTTCAGTTCTCTGTTACTCTAGAATTAAAATTGCTATCCAGGCCCGCATTGCATTTGCTTGGCGAATTAACTGTTCTATCCTGGCCATTGTAGAAATGCGGTATATCGAAAACACTTGGATAGAATCTTTCATCCTATGCCGGCATCGTCCGCGATCAGCTTACTTCATCCTCATATAAATTCTGGATATGAGCTACGCATTTGCTATCATAAGTTGTGAAGGTAAGCTAGCTATACACATCGCGATTTTACCTTTTAGACACAGGTCGTAGCACTCGTGGGATGTGGAATGGGCCGTGTTGTTGTTAGCCCGATGGTCGCATATTCGCTGCTATTGGTATTAGTAGCTAGTATAGAGAGCTTTCAAGATTGCATACGATCATAAAGCTGATTTGAGTATAGATACTTGGCATGGACTGTTTCTTACAGAACCCACCTCGCGTTCTGCAAGATTATACGCCCCTCTTGACAAACAATGCCAACATGGCCGCCGATATAGCCGAGCGAGCCACGTATTCACGTGAATTGGAACACAGCTGTCAACCAAATACTAGTACTAATTGTGGCTGGGGCAAGGCTAGATTCCGCTCCGATATTTATTCTGCCCGAAGGGGTTTTGGTCCTTGCTCTATTCAATAGTGTTGTTGGGGTGAATGTGCAAGTGTATGTGCACGCATATACATGTATACTCGTAGACAATGCTGCAACCTATAATTTGATGTGTCACTGGTAAAGTTGTAAGCAGTATGATTGAGGGGGTGAATTCTGCCATCTTTGATAATCTAATGGTAGACTCTAAGGAATCTCTAAGACGTACATGGGCATTCATTTAGGTCCTGTAATTATATCATAATATATTATATTGATATTGTAATATATTATACATTATATTATAATATATTACATATATATATTAATCACCAAGTGTTATCAAGTGAGCGAAATTGTTTGAAAGGTTCCGCAAAATATAAAACACTCAGGTGACTGAGCGGTGTGCCCTAAAACAAAACAATGAACACAGACTATCACAAACGACCACAAATGGGTCTAATATACAGTACTAGTATACATGGGGCAAGGATCCGGACCTTGTGTGATTCTCTAGATACATTAACTATGCAATTATGACTAAATAAAAAAAAAAACACGCAGCAACTTTTAAGTTGTAACTAGTTTTCTTTTCAAGGTATTCCGCTCGTTTCAAGATAGAGGAAAATTCTGGCCGCCATATTGGATCGTCAATATTGGGGTTCTGCATGGGAAATTTGCAAATATTTTAAATTCATTTTTCAGGTGGAAAGACGGCAGGATGATATTATGAATGTTATTGATTAATTAAAACATAACACAATTTTATCAGTATCAACTCATGCCTCTAGATACAAAGCGTTTTTCAACCTCAAATTCAAGTAAATGTTCAATACGCCTTGCTTTGCACCCTGGGACTCCATCCATAAATATCTATATATGATTTATATACGCTTGAGTATTAAGTTCATACATTGCTATCGTCTGCACAGCAAAATTTATTCCAGTTAAAGTACCTAGGAACATTGGCAGGTAAGTGTGGCATATGCAACATAATCTTACATTATCATACCTACTTAGACCTTATTTTCATATCTAGACCACAGACTGCATTGTCACCTATCCTATAGCTACTTTGTGAGGACCTAAACATAGCGTGCGCACTAGACATGGCTTATTTATATGTAGAATATCTCGGTAAAGATTATGATACTCAAAACCCAACGATTATGATACTACTATCAGCAAATGAACTGCCAGATGTTTAAAGTATTCTTTGATATATATACACATTAATGCACCAAATTGTATTATTAGAATACTAGACATGTCACGTATCAATCATCTATGATTATCTTATTATAATATATTGAATTGCCAACACTTAATGCAAAGATTATACAAGGCATTAATACCATCATACTCTTAGTGAAATAGATGACATCTATGTTGTCAAGGTATATACCTTGTTATTTTGTCCGGCCGCCCATATTTGTATTACGTTTGGCTCGTCGCTGTGATGTGAATATTTGTGTCCACCTCGACCGTATGTTGAACGCGTTCTTCGATCATTTTTGAAATCATTAATTGTTCTTTTATCTAATGTCTATCCGATTTGCACAAGAGGGCGAATCATTGACGGCTACTGCACATGGCACTCGTAATGTTACCACATTTAGCTTCATGACTTTGCAGCCTTCAGTTATTTGTTATGTATTTTCTGACTTCTTCAGATAGGCTTTCTTGCAAATCGGTGAAGAAAAAAATGGACGCTGAAGGAAGCTCGTAACTTTGATACTCGTTGCTATATTGGTTTGAAATACTTTATCTAATTTTCTAAATGACTCTCCTTACCATCGTTATTTATGTTTTGTGTTTTATACATGTAGCATCAAGTTTCTTTATTAAGAAATCTACGGTTGTGGATGTATGCTGCTATATCATATGCAGTTTCGGAGAAATGGTGGAATTACCCAACTGCGCCACAGAAAAATGGCGCCGAATGTTTTGTACTAGTCAGGGGAATCCCCTTACGTCATGACTTGCGTGGGTACCTTCTACGCAAGTCAATATCAAACATTCATGAACCTTCCAGCATCACGAGATCGAGAAGCTTATGCAATCTGCCCATGTGGGAACTTTTTACTTTATCAGTTAAAATGGAAACATTCATGCAGCATATCTCACGTAAACAGCATTTTGAAATAGATATTTTCATACGAGCCACATGTTGACAGAGAAGCGAAAAGCTCTGCATGTGTCAGCTTTGTCTGACTCATGACACGCCCTGCCACGTGTACAACTGTGACTGTGAGGTGCTGTGCCATGTCACAACAGTATATAATCTAGACACCGATAATTATAACGTCACGTGTTTTTTTGGCTCCATGATCTAACAGGGGAGGATAACTAATATTTATAAGACTAGTAGTACGGTCGATCAACAAACACATGAATCGATTGGTGCAGACACAAAGACATACGTAGTAAACAGTGAGATTTATCTAAGCGTGCATCATTGCGTGCAGTTACTGTGACTCCTGTGAAAATAACAGAAGGTGTAGATCTCCTACCACGTTAGCTGTTATTCCTTCCTTTGTTCCTTTAACCCATCCAAATGACTTAAATCACCGAAGATAGGGTAATCGCAGTCTTGGTGAAAGGCGTGTCAACATAAGCTATGCCAAAGCGTCCCAGGTAACCCCTGGCCCTAGGCCTATGACCTTTCACAATTCAACCTTTCGGTTCATGACGTAATAACTCCCGTCTATCTTTGCGAGGGAGTAGGAAAACTCTGCCGGCCTGTTGGTTTGTAAAACCGCTGTTAGACTTCTGTGACGATGGCAAACCATGCGACAGGAACTTAGCTTTTTACAAAATTTTGTTGTGTAAGTCAACATCGATCAACATCGTCTGACCATGCCAAGGTGAATGGCATTTTCCCTTCAAGTTGTTAGGTGGCGTCAGCATGACGAAGCCGGCCGCTGTTAATGACTTCGGAACATTCTAGATCATACATGATACAGCCAAACGTAGTTTGTCGTGGTGAAATACTAGTCATGGTGACTTTAATTTATCCATTGAATGACTTACACGTGGCAATTAGAGTTATTAGTCACAGAGTGTATAAAAGCCAAACACTTGACTGCAAGTAGTTCTGTTTAGCACATTTTCTAGCAGCTACACACAAGTTTACAAGTTAAGTATTTAGGTAGGTTTTCTTTAATCACCTTACTTTTGTGTCAGAACATAAGAAATGGTGTCACTTCATGTTTCGCTCTTAAGCTTGATCTTTTTTCGTTATTTCATGAATAAACATCATGTGTGAATATAGTAAAAATCGGTTGTATCGAAGATTCCGAAAACTCACTGTGTGAAAAGTGTGTTTCGCGTTTGATACATTAGTTATGCATATTGCTTTCCTACGTGGCTAACCGTTACATACTGAAGCCTCATATGCCATAATATGTATACGTCCTTCTGTATAGCACTATATGGTATTATCGTAATACCTATTTTGTTTATTGTCGGGTAAAGGCCCCACAAAACACTCGTACAGTCGCGTATGAGTCGTGCTGAAGTCGATTGTGGTATACGCGTTTTGCCATAGCCTCTGTGAATCCTGTAGGACAAAAGAAACAATCACAACTCGTGCGATAACAGAAAAGGGGGGGGGGGGGTGCACCTTGCGTACCCTTAGCCAGAGGATTGATTTATCTAATATAAACTTTTGTCCCTGAACAACTTTTGATGAAAAAGGCCGAGCTTTCTGCTAAGCAGGACAGAAGGCATGTATGTGGGTTTTTTTTTTCATTATAAAATCTATCAAAAAACTGTGACATTTGCCATACTATGCACCTGTAAGTGACCTTTTTAATTTCACTAGCTGGACTGACACATTTAGTGGAGGGGGTGAAATTCGAAGTTCTGGTGTCATGCGATTCTTTTGGCTGTACGTACCTCGTTAAAATGCTGGAGTTGACCTTCAGCTTGGCTTAACCGTATATCGTATAGAAAGGTCTATCCTGTACTCCCTCTCGTGAACAGTCGCGTTTGATCATGATTGTCTTTGTCAGTGAAATACCCTTTTGCCTGAAATGGAATGGTCGAATTCGGGGATTCCCCTTCGTCACATGATCATGAGTTCAGGCTATGACGCAGCAAGAAATTCAAAACTGGTGGTCTCGAGAATGCTGACCACGACAGTCAGACGTGCACAGCCACCGTGAGGTCAGTGCACCTTTACTTCTAAGGTCACTGGGGTCCTTGGTCGGTTAAAAGGGGTCTAGATCAGCCTACACCTGGTCTTGCTATGGGGGTACGGATCAAAAAGGGAAATGATTGTCCTGGAGAGTCAGTCCTGGGAAGGTTACTGCGCCTGGCCAAATAAAACCTATAATCGCCGAACTCTCCTGGCAAAAATATCATTCTCACTATATTCATATATAGCCAGCGTAATTAGTCTGATATAGACTAAGTCTGACTGGTCCCATATCAATTCTAGGTACAATAAAAATATATTGAATGCTGTATACCATTATAGCAAGCACAGGTGATACTTACTACGTGTATAATGAGCTGGATGGAATGACAAATGAGTAACAACAGTGATTCATATGTAACGTAACGTAACACAAAGAGGGACCACAATAGGTTACATACCCCCACGCAGTGCCCCCGTCCACACGATAAGGTAGCAACATCGCGATTTTATTTAGCATATACTAGTAGAAATTATTACACACTGTTTTCAGGACGTGTTGTTTTTACAGTACAAAACTTTTAGTGTTTCAACTTGTTTCTGAACCAGACAATTAAGTGTGAAAACTAATGATATTAATAGAAACATAGCTAACGACTATATGTAGGAAAAGACCCGTTTGTAGGCGAAGGAGTGAATAGTTGGTTAATCCCCAATGCAAATTTCACTGGCTGTCACCTGTACTTCCTCAACGAAGCAGAACTTCAACCACGGAAATACCCAAGAACACACTCTGTCTATGGTTTGTTGTGATTAACAATAGGCACAAGCTGGGCCATTCATTAATAGTTTTCGCTGTTATGGTTCAAATTCAGAATCCCTGGAACATTGCTAAAGTTGTAGCATGAACGTTTCCATCCTATCTGTACTTAAGTTAAAATGCCAAAGGTAGCTTCGGTCGCCAATCACGATCTGATGTCATGAGAAAAACACCATGTGATTGTTTACATTGTGGTTGGTATTGTGTGCTAGTATACTAGTACTGTATATGCAAACTCCTTTCTGACAGCGGCGTGAATATATGTTTTCTTATCGTAACTACAAAACCCATAGTTGCTATTCTAAACTCACTGCAGTATACTATAGTTAACTGTACTAAGTTTCACGGCTTGAAAAATATCGTTGGTGTTTATTACAAGTTTGGGGTAGTAAAAGTGTTGTCAACCCCCGAAAGAATTGGTTTCGTCATGTATCACTACCGTCAATTCTAAACCTTTGTCAGTACAATTTTCATAGGTTGGCATTATTTTCAAAGCAACAATCATTTTATGTCTCCCCGTATAACGCTTGAAATGTAAAAAAAGGCTTGTCTACTTGATGAGTAACCTTTGACTCAGGTAGGGACCACTGTGGTGTAAACACACCGTCTAACCTCGCTTTATTTGGAACGTGTGTCACGAATGTGTAATTTAGAACGTTAAGTTTGTTTGCCACATACATTTGTGCATACAGGCATATCCCACAAGTACCAGCCTACTGAGACAGGGCGTTGCTGAGCGTCTTTTTAAATACTCATGATTAGTCATATGAAAATAAACTTTGTGAACATCAAACCTGTGGCAGTTTCCAGCTATATGATATGATATGGCAATTATTAGTTTGAACAGGCAACATGATGCTGCTTTTGATGATAATAGGTCTGATTTCAATAGCAACAGTTACTCGTTTGCAGGTAAAACAAACGTTTCAATCTTAAGATACGGATACGCCTTAAGTACACTTTTGAATTCCAAGGACACGCCCACGGAGTATTAACACTCCTAATAACTTTGGCATGCCCGTATGATTATCGTTACATTGTACATATTCCGTTGTGAAAGCGGTTATTTATTTGGCATTTCTCTTTTCTGTCACGCATGCAGACCAGAGCTCGACCAGCATCTACCGTAAGTTGTGCTCTTCCTGGTCATACACTCATCGTGATGCTAGTATGGAGCGGAAGGAGCTTGGGTGCGGGTTTCTTGGGGCAACCCCCTTAGTTTTTCTTATTGTTCAACGTATAACACGTCATGGTGTTTCGTAGAAAACTTAAGTTTTGTGGTGGTACGTACCAGAAATATTTGGAAACTCATTGTGGCAGGCTTTAAGTAGTGTAAACGGCCATGTTTCTTCACTTTACATGTGGCAGAGCCAGTCACGGTAAGACATCTCCTAAGTAGCCTATAGGTGTAAACCGCAGTTCGGAGACAAGTCGAATGCTCTAGAGATGAGTCAACGTTAGTAGATAATGGAAAATTCCGAAGGAGTTGTAGACTTCCATATTTGGTAAATGTCAAGTTAGTCATAATACCGTTTACTTAAAGATCCAATAACTTAAACTTCAGTGGCATTTGTTCGGTTACGTTCGTCCCACCTTGACGTACTTCTTACATCGTCTTTTGGGCTTTATTCGTTTGGTATGTAATGTTCTCTTCCTTAACCATGTAAAGGCTAGCTTAAGCATCCATAATCAACCGCAAAACACGCTTGGGGTGTTAGCGAAAATCGCAACCATTTGCTGCCGATTTTTAGAATGATACGGGCATGTATGTGCAAATGGGGAAAATTGGAGGCTATCGAAGTTTTTCCTGTATTGTACGTTAACGGTATTCAAAACCATGTCTTGTTTTCTCATGGAATATTCTCAACGTGCATGATTGACGAAACGTCAAACCGGTGACCAAAGATTTAGGTTTTTCCAAATCGCGATCGTGTGAGGCAAAACCATCATGAAAGTAGATAGGGTAATAGTTACGTAGACGAAACTGATTTTAGCTTGATGTTCATTGCGTTGTTTCTGTTTTTTTGTGGATCAGGAACTGTTATGGTGTCGACAGAAACAGCCTGGTACCGGGTTCTTTGTTGGTATAGCCCGTTGACCTGTGACTTGTGTTGTGGGCGTATCCTAGATACAATGTTTTGATACTGCGGCACTATTGTTGTTTCGGGGTCATTTGCGTGCTGACCCCAAGACGCTCGTCATTCATATAATGCGTTGCTTGCCATGGTCAGTTTAGCCAAATAAGTCGATTTAAAATTGCATAACATAGTAAAGAACTGTTCAATTTGGAAATGTTAAAGTTGCTTAATGTTTCTTGAAAGGGTAACTATTTCTTTTAGTCAGGAAAGTAACTTGTGTACGTGTATTTCTAGTGTTTGCACTAGTCAACAATATGATAGATATGACGGCCGTATATGAAAATTGCCTATTCCTACCACGCTGAATTATTAAATCGTTTCATCATTTATGTTGTTGAAACGGACTCATACTAATATGGACAGGTAATCAAAAGATCTAGCGTCTTTACGGTGGGGCTTTCCGTCAGTTGGCGTGGTGACGCTATTCTGTGAACGAAACAAAACTTAGGCATAGCCACTAGCCAATTCCCAAGAAGCTATGCTACAGTTAACGTTAGCTGTAAGCCTGAATATGCTCACAATCACTGTTGCACTCTAAAGAAAATAAGACAGATAAACGACTTTTGCCCTTCTGTTGCTGTGTCTATCACTCAAACTGCAAAACATTTGTACCCGATAGGTGGCTGTGACAAACAAAGGGACTTCACACCAACGGTTGAGTTCCTTACAAAATGCCTGGTTTATCGGTGAAACTAAAAGGAGAGGGGACCGACCCGAAGTACTGCTGCTCGTCCTGTGGTCTCCTGTTGAACGAGCCACGGCAGACATCCTGTGGACATCGGTACTGCAAATCCAGCGTGGAAGACCTTACTAGGTACGTACGTTTTTGAAGGCAACCTATATTGATGTTACACCCACGCAATTGTACATGTGCTTTTTCTTTGTCTAATAAGGATATAAACAATTGTTCGTTCTATAACCATGGGTCGACCAGGTGAGTAAAGGGGCGTTACTAAATTGTTTTGGTAGAAACATGTAACATATTCTCTTCCTAAAGAGGTGTGACTATATCTTATGTCAAATGTAGTTATCGACTATTTGCGAGCTAAATTTAGCTAGTGTTTGTGTTTTGAGGGGGCCGTTTTCTCAGTATAGTTTGTTATGGTGACGAGCGGCAGATCAAACTGTACAATGTGCGTTGAACTGATTGTATACATTGCAGAAAAGTAGTAATGTTTGAAGTTATTTACGTTTAAGAAGTCAAAAGATGATCATGACATGAAATATGAACAAAAGGCTTATAGAGCCCTTTCCTACCCCCCCCCCCCTCCCACTTTATTCAAAACAGGCACAATGTTTGTTCACCCCTACCTGCTAAATGGAATCTCCTAAACTAATCTTATCTCTATTCAAAGTAATGTGTCTTCTATAGTATGTATCGGTACCAATTGGACATATTCTTCTTGTGTCTATCTCCTCGGCCTTTTTTGTTCTTTGTTTGGCTGAACATTGTTTGAACAGGGTGACGCTACTTTTTGGCAACGTGCCAACAACATGTTTCTGCACCTGCCAAGGTCACGGAAACTTAAGCCGGGTTCACACGTGCGTATATATTGAAGTCCATATGAGGTCCGTATTAAATTCTTAGCCTCTAACAGGTCCACAGGTGGCTGGAAAAAATAGTAAAAATTGGACAAATATACACATAAGTTATAACATGCCAGAGGAGTTAGTTGTCCGAGAAATATGGTTTGCGACCAGCGAACTCCGCTTGTAATAGTAGTATGTTGTCTGTGTATATTTGTCAATTTTCCTTTTTTCCAGTGACCTGTGTAGACTGGTAGAGGCCAAGTCTTCCAAACGACCCTAATACGGACTTGAATATATGCACGTGTGAACCCACCTTTACTTACCAAGTTGAAAAGACAACAGAAATATGCAAAATATCTTGCTGTGAATTTTAACTATAAGGTAATCCATTGACAGACTGGATCACTATCAGGATTACTCCAAGGACAAATGGGTAATTCCAATCTTACAACCTGCATGCAACAATTTAACCTCTTAAGCAGGCTCTGCGATTCTGCCCTTTTGTTTGCTTTTGGTTACTTGGGGCCGGACCACAGATTAAAAAGCCCAAATCGTAATGCCTGTTAAAGAGGATAAAGACAGTAGATTTCAATGTTATTTGACATTACCTGTGGCTAGCTGTGAAAAGGGCTATTCTGTTTTGATAGCATGACACAGGAACCCAAAATCTACATTTCTCTTGTGACAAAATTGAACCCCGAAGTCACAAAACAAAAAAGTGCCTTTATATGAATATGTATTCCTCAGACTAACCTTTTGGGTTGCATGGTCTCAAAATTGGTTTGTGATTGGTGTCTTTAGAAAAATCACCGTATCAAAAAGAGATTTACAAAAAAAATAGAAAATAAAACATATAAACCCACCTTTTCCCTTTCCTCTTCAAATTGTTTCATATCCGTAGTTAAATCCGTTGAGTCAATTCCAAGTCACCGAGAGGGATTTCATATAGTAGTTGGGATAAGTTTAAACTATTCTAAATGAAAGAATATTTCAGTCACAATAGTGCTTAATTGTTCAAACAATCAAAATGAAAATTTGAACATTTGTGCATGTCGGAAACATTTTGAAAGTAATTGCAAAAGAATCTTATTATTTAGAACAAAACCTGGGTGATTCTTTCACAGTTCTAAGACGTTTTCTAACTATTTTGGGTTGTTCACCTTAAACAGAGGTGCTATTGTCTGCTTCTAAATATCTTTCGATTTCATTTGTGGTTATTTTGTGTACAGCCTTCTATGCATGCCACCGACACATACTTGCAGGGATGTTTCAATTATGCATTGAGCATTGAAAGCTCACTACAAAAGAGCCACCAGCGTCCACCTATGAAATCTACAAATATTGAGAAGCAGACAATGACACCTAGTAGTACTTTTAAGGGGCAACAACCTAACTCTACCATTTGAAAAATAATGCAAATTGATAAAACATAACGCCGTTAGGGGGCTTCGCTACTCTCTCAATAGCTATGTACCACTCAAAATTCACAACCAAAGCATGTCAAAACCGGGCGTTCTGCAGTACCGTAACAATCCGTCAGGGGACCAAAAATCATTTCGAGGTCTTATTAAGACCTACCTAGTCTCCAACCAGAGGTTGAGTCGCGTAGATAAAGTAGTAGTCTAAAAATCAGACTGGCGCTCCTCTTTCCTCGCAAGAGGAGCGCCGGTGTAATTTTTCTAACTTCTACTATATCTACGCGACTCAACCTCTGCTTGGAGAGTAAGACCTACCCACATAATGAATCTCAATATAATCCGTCCAGGCCTTCTCGAGTTACTAGTATGCTGTTCATCCACAAACATACAAAACGTACACACAGACACTACTGAAAACATAACCTTCCTCTTAATCTGGTGATGGCAATTAAGAGATATTTGTGCAGTTACTTTCAATATGTGTCCAACATATATAGATAAGTTCAAACATGTCCAAACGTTCATTCTCAATTGTCTAAAAATGAATTTGTCAAAATATTCCAAAGCAGCACCTAACCCAAACCTACAATTTGAAAAAAAAAGATGCAAATTGTTTGAACTTGTTCTAGCAGTAAACGAATCAATGTTTCAAAATTGTTCTATAAAATAAAGAGATATTTGTGCAGTAACTTTCAAATGTTTGCAACATGAATAAGTTGAGACATGTTCAAAATTTCATCATCAACTGACTATTTAGGATTATGGTGACTGAAATATTATTTTGCTTGAAATAGTTCAAACGTATTGCAAATGCCACCTGAAACCCCTTTCGGGTTTTTCTTGACTTGGACTTGACTCTACGTATGTCAGATCGTTATAAAGGTTTCGAAATGTTAGAACTAAACGCAGTAAGCACCCACGTGTTATTGTGGAATTGACTCTACTTCCTATGTTATTGCAGACCTGATGGGGGACAATGCAAGGTGCCATCATGTGGACAACATATTAAGATTGAAGACGTGAGTTGTTTATGCAGACATGGTCTACGCTGGAAGCGCGGACAGAATCTGCGCGGAAAGCACAGATACAATCTGCACTAAAAGCGGATAATCTGTACTGGAAGCACAGATACAATCTGCGCTGAAAGCACAGATACAATCTGCACTAAAAGCAGACAATCTGCGCTGGAAGCCCAGAAACAATCTGTGCTGGAAGTACAGATCATCTGCGTAGAAAGCAAAGACAGTCTGCCCTG
The DNA here is from genome assembly GCF_000003815.2 of Branchiostoma floridae. Classification (NCBI taxonomy): domain Eukaryota; kingdom Metazoa; phylum Chordata; class Leptocardii; order Amphioxiformes; family Branchiostomatidae; genus Branchiostoma; species Branchiostoma floridae. The sequence goes on from NW_023365936.1 coordinate 118,949, forward strand.
AAAGCATGATCAATCTCCACTGGAAGCACAGACACGATCTACGCTGGAAGTACACGACAATCTGAGCTGGAAGCACAGGCACGATCTGCACTGGAAGCACAGATACAATCTGCGCTAGAAACGCAGACACAATCTGCATTGGAATCAGTAGTATTATTTTGTATACATTGAATGGAGCCTATCTGTGTCTGAGCAAGGACGTTATATGAATCACGGACGTTATGTTGAACTGTTCATTTGACGTCCTTGGTCTGAGCTAACGTGTGCTAGTTTCCTTGTGATTGTACGATGACCGATTTTCGCCAATTGCGTTTGAGTTGGCAAAATATTTTATTCTACATGATCCTTCACATCCACATTTATGTTATCCTGTCCCCCATTGTGGATTGTTCTTTTTCTGCCTCAGTGACAGTCTCCATAGGTCTGAAGACGACAGATGGGGACAACGTAGGCCACCCGATGTACAGGTCAGAACCAACCTAAACAAAGTAAGGAAATCTAATAGTCGTGCTGTCTTCCTTCAACAGGTTTTCCCGGACAAGGCCATTGAGAGAGAAATAAAAAGCATTCCAGTTCTCTGCAACAATGACGATGATGGCTGCAAATGGGAGGGACTACTGAAGGACCTTAAGGTAACGTTAGTTGTCACAATACCTTGGGAGAAAGAGGGTTTAGAACATGTGCTTGTTATGCACTGAACAAACTGACCCTATCAGTAACGGAAGGTTGTCACCAAGAAACAAGGAACGAATGTTGTTTTGTACATGAATATGTGCTATATATAGTTTACAATAGAAGATGTATTCTGTACTCCAGGCTCACCTCGATGAATGTGAGTATGAGAAGATTGCCTGCATTCACAAGAACTGCGGGGAGAAAATCCCAAGGAGGGACCTTTCCAAACATCTTAATGAAAACTGTGGGTTCCGGTCTGCTGCCTGCCAGTTTTGTAAGGAGTCTCATCCATTCAAGGACATCGCGGTAAGATTTAATGTGTGATATGTATATTTCTTTATACAAAACTTCAGCATGGTGTTGAGTTGACATACTCTTGCAATTTGTCTGCATACTCAACCAGAGGATTATTCTGTCTAAGACTCTAAGTACAATGTCACCGAATCTTTTTGGCTTACGTGTTTATTTTTCGTGATACCCAGAACCACCAGGAGTCGTGCCCCATGGCCCCTGCCCGGTGTAAGTGGTGCGGTAAGAAGGGTCTGACCCGCTCACAGCTGCAGGACCATCAACATCCGCAGACTGGAGACTGTCCCAACATGAAACTGCCGTGTCACTTCGAACCGGTCGGGTGTACAGAAAAGGTACGACATGGAAATTGACATTTAAAAGCGCTTTTTGTTTCTATGCCATTGAATCTGACAATTTGAATTTGGATTGCAAGGTGAGAAATCTATCTAACATTGATTCATATATCCTCAATGATTCTACAGCTGGAAAGGAAACAACATGGCGACCACCAAAAGAAGACCATCACAGCTCATCTCAACATGGTTCTGGCCATGCTCCTCCAACTGGCAACAAACGTGGAGGGGCTCCGAGATGAGGACGTTGAGGCACGCGAGAACATGCGAGCTGCCATTCCTCGACTGGACAAGAATCTCAATGACCAAATCACCAAGGTTTCTGAGCTAGAGAGGAAACTTTCCAGCTATCAGTCAGAAGGGGCAACAGGATCAGGATCAAGCGGCTTGAAGGCACTGGAGAATCGAATTGAACAAATTCGGGCAAAGGTTGAAGATCTTATAAAGAAGCTCGCCGCTTGGGAACCGAGAGTTGGCACGTTTGAGGGGATTGTTGCCGTTCTGAACCGTGAGATCGAGAAATGTAGCTCCCAGATGGAGGCGTACGAACGACAACGTCGCCAGGACAGGGAGATCATCGAGACTCTGGAGAGGAAGGTCAGATCTCTGGAAAGGATCATCGCTCTGAAGGACGTTGCCCTCGCGGAACAAGACCTCCGGATCCAGACCCTAGAACTGACCAGCTATGACGGCATCCTGACATGGAAGATCGCAGACTTCACACGTAAGCGTCACGACGCCATCACGGGGAAGACAGCAAGTTTCTACTCGCCATGTTTCTTCACCAGCCGTACAGGGTACAAGATGTGCGCCCGGATCTACCTGAACGGAGACGGGATGGGGAAGGGCACTCATGTCAGCCTGTTCTTCGTCGTCATGAGGGGGCACTACGATGGGCTGCTGCGCTGGCCTTTTCGTCAAAAGGTACAAGTAGACCATATTTTACCTACGTACCTCGATTTCGGTCTCATTGTTTTGTGAACAGTACTGATAGCCATTTTTCTTGTATTCCTTTTCTACAAAATCGTCTTCTTCTATTTTTCAACTTCAGGTGACCTTCATGCTCCTGGACCAGAACAACCGTGAACACGTGATCGACGCGTTCCGTCCTGACCCGACCAGCTCGTCCTTCCAGCGGCCCACCAGTGACATGAACATCGCCAGTGGATGTCCGCTCTTCGTGCCGCTCAGTCAGCTGGACAGCAGCAGCCACGCCTATGTGAGAGACGACACCATGTACCTCCGTGTTATTGTCGACACGAGTGATTTAAACTAATTGGCCCTATCGGAGCTCACGAGATGGAAATCATAGCAAAGACACGTACTCCATTGGGCATCATTGCACCTGATATGCGTAAACGTATGTCAGTGGAAATACTAACGCGCACAATATGTCGCCTTCAACACAACATCGCTGACAAAAATAAGTCTACGTCTTTCACGAGAGACGACTTAACAATCGAGAACAGTGATTGGTATGTGGAGGATGACAAAAATTGTCCTTTGAATATAATTGGACATCAAACAACCTACTACCTTGAAAATAGTATCCCAAGTCAAAAGGTACATTTCAATCTGAACAATATTAGAATATCGTGCGTTGCAACGATGCTCTGGTGCAATAGAACATACACGGCCTCTTCATTCATTTGGTCAACAATTTCAAAAGTCTGTATCATAAGTTCTGATCGCAATTTCACTTCTGACATTATCGTTTTAGAATTATGGTTGGAAACACTGAATTTGATTCTATACGTAAAGAAACCTCCAATATCTGAGTGGCAACAAGTGATCATGATAGACCACTCGTCTATGTTTTTATATAATCAAACCATTTCAAAAAGCATGACGTGGACATCTACACTAGAAACAATATTTTGTTTACGACATTTGTTAAAAGGTAATAGCATTTTCTTGTTCAGAATCATTTAAACAGTGTTAGATATTACTGATGCTATGTTTGCATGATTCTACTTGAAAATGTCTTTTCCCCTCTGATAAGTGTCGCAAACAAATTTAATGTTTTTGGTAATAAAATTACGAGTCCAATTTGTGATAGTGGTAAGGATTTCTTCTCGTAGATCATGCCTAACAATTTCTCCGATCACCATTGACTTAATGACTGAACTTTTACGTTATATACATTATCTGGTAAAACAGAATAGCGTCATGAGGTGCGTGTAGAGCATTGTGTCCAGTAGGTGACCATGCCACATTCTGTCATGGAATGACTACAGAAAACATATGAAAGCAAAAGAAAAATAGAGAAAGGCAAAAAAAAAAAACAATAAAACAAGTTAAAAAAATAAAAAACCGCAAAAAAACAGAAAAGCACAACAAAAAAACATATAACACACATAAACACAAAAAAACACATTAAAAACACAAATGCCAAAAAAAATAATAGTAAAAGTAAAAAATATGTTCTCTGCCTGTTTGAAGGTTTGTACAGAAATTAAGTTAAAGGTTTCAATTGTGAAATCTAAGCTTTAGTTTTAATGAGTGACATGGTCATCTTTCTCTGATTTCCATCTCATAAGCTCCTGGCTATCTTGTGTTGACAACGACACTGAAATGGTGTTGTCCAACAGGGCGCAACAGCACAAGTCTACACTGACAAACAAGTGTCGACATTTTCTCTGTGTGAGAAAATCTGATGTTTATGACTGATATGATTAGTAATTTAGTTGAAATGCTTGTAGTTGTCAATTTGTGTTTTAATCGTCTTGCATGACTACATGCGTTAATATATGTGTGACTGTTATCATACCAGTGTTATCATACTACTAAACTTCCTGATATGTTACTGTTACCTTTAGTCGCCTTCTACAGCTACACTGTATATATGCAGACCACACTGTGGCATAGATGGATGCTGTGACAAATACTTCAGTTACTGTGTTGTGTACCTTTAATTAAGTTGCAAGGAAAGATGTTGTTCATGTTCACCTATTCTGACTTGTTCTTCAAGCCTATACGAATGATTATTATATTATCATTCAACGTTACCAAAACATTTCATCAGTATTGTACAATGTATTATCAAATGAAACTGCATATATCATTGAATAGCAGAATGATAGGCATTTATAACGTCTATAATGATATTAGATACGCTGGGAGAAATATATGCCCGCAAGCACGCTGACATGATGTAGTAAAATGGTAACTGTACAGATCGAAGTTAACTGTGATACATTGTATTAGAATAGTTCTCATCAAAGGTGAAATGCTTCAATGCACAAGCGAAAGGTATTTCTTCTGCCTCTCAAAGGGTGATATTTAATCGGTCAAAGTATACCTTTGTCAAAAAATTGTGTTTGTCCATGTGCCTTGTCTCTGGTAACGGTTGAGTCTAGGGCTGGGTACCGGTACAAAAAATCCAGGTCCGGTTCAGGTCCAAAGGATCAGGTCCAGGTCCGGACCTAAACCTGGACCTGATGCAGTATGACTCATACCAATGGTCCATTTCACTACAAATAGATCTGTTTGGTGGAGTATTAGACTTACACCGGCGTTTTAAAATCCTTCAACACTAACTGCACCTGTACGATTGGCTGTAAAACTTGGTAGAAATTACTATAAACTCTACTCTACTTCACTCTTGTTATTTTCTTCCACCTACAAGCGCCAAAACGTGTGAATGCCTGATAAAATAAGCTGTTAATTTTCTAATCGGTCCAACATCCGGTCCACCTAATTTTTTCAGGTCCGGTTTTTCTGGACCGGTCCAATAAGAAAAACCGGTTTTGCACCGGTACGCTGTACCGATACCCAGCCCTAGTTGAGTCCATTTGTGTGTACGTGTGTGTGTGTGTGTGGGGAGGGGGGGGGGGGGGGGTGTGCATGCGTATATGTGTGTGTGTGCGTGTGTGAGAGAAAGAGAGAGCTTTTTGTGTGTGTGCGCGCATGTGTTGTACATGAGAACGATTGCATAGCAATACTTAAAATACGACAAATTGCCAAACAAATCTATATTTATGAGCACAATTCCGTCCGATGATCATGCCATAGGAAAGTTGTATTCTTTTATAATCGAAAGAAGCAAATAGTTCAAGATTCAAGATGATTTCATTCAGATTTTTTTTTTATATAAATCAATCCCATATAATTTAAGCCAATATTGACGGTTCAAAAGCCCCAATTAGTGTTATATATTACAGAGGTAATAAAGATTCATAGATTCAAACTTCTCTCTAAACTCGTTGGTTTGAAAGAGCTGACTGACATTTTCAAAACGTTACTGCATGCAGTTATCTTTGAATGCTGTAGACATGAAACTGATTATATCATCTCACAAAGAGAGAAATATATTAGCATTTCCAGACAGCCATGTCTGAAATGCACATTTCCCTAAGGAGCAGTTGTGTCTGTGCTTCCAAACAGTTGGGCACTTCTGAAAACTGCATTGCTTGCGTCTTCGAGCCATTTTAGTGACATCGATAGGAGGAACGTTATACGTACTGCATTGTCCTTGTTATATCACTTAGTGGTCTGGTGCCCAGATCGATAGTAAAGCAAAGGTAGGGATAAGGTTTCCAATTAGATGTTGGGCTACCTGTGAAAGATCGTAATTTGTTTAGTAACAAGGAAACGTTTCTGCCAGTCCCGTTCCTCAGATAAGCAGATGAACTATCAGAATTTATCTTATTCGAAATGATAGAAATGTTTAAATGGGGCACCAAGCAGAGAATTATGCATTCATTCCAGTGTCCTTGCATTAGGGACTGGGATATTTTGCCGTACCTGTTGTATTCTGTGCATGGGTCAAAAGCGACCCCTAACTATCAGCTGTAGTACTGCAAGACACCAACGCGCATATTGCTGCAGTACTGCAACTGATTAATAGGGGTCGCTCGTGATCCATGCAAATGATACACTGTTAGATTGAATTGTTTCCCATACATTTCAACGAGTTGCGCCTCACCAAATTGTTTGTCTTCGAGGTTTTATTGCACAAAATATGAAGAAAAGCTTATGCCAGTGAAGAAAAGGAACTCGAAGGTATGGGTGATTTTTTTTTGTGTTGAAAGAGACGCCAGGAATCGGAATGTTCATAACACCTGATCATACCTGTCTATCGACAGCGGCTGATTGAATTACCCGCGTGAGCTGTGATCTTTTTCAAAATACTGTAAATGCATTTAAGTTCGCGGAGATTTAATTTCGCGGTAGCGGGAAAAGGGACTTTTCGCGGTGGATTTAAGTTCGCGGTAACACCATAGACTGCAGTCTAATATCATAATAGAAAAATGTTCGGTGTGGTTTTAAGTTCGCGGTGAAGTGGTCACCGCGAAATCCGCGAACATTAATCCACCGCAAACATTTCTTCATTTACAGTACAGCGTAAGAAACAGGGAAACACACTAAGTTTCACTCGATCTTTTAAAACATAATGTACCACATTAGTCACATAACATATTTCGCATGATAAACAATAATTCATTCTTCCTCTATCTACCATTGTTGCCTAGTCTGAAGTCGTGGGGCAGATTGTTATACGTAATCTATTTTAATTCTAATCTTTATTCACTTTAGGTAGGTAAGATTGAACATGTTTAACGCACCAAGTAAAAATGATTTCCAAGAAATATACAAGGCAACATGTCCTCCAAAGGACTGGTAATGTGTGCAACGACATGTATACTGCTACATGACTGCTAAGGTATGTTTATGTTCTGACGTGTGACTTCTAAATGAAGTAGAAGTAAGCAGATTTTACTCTTGGTTATATTAAACGAGCTTAAACAACATATTCTAACATTCCAACAGCAATAGCTGATTAAGTGCACTTGCGAAAAAGTACACAAATACACGATAACCTACATAAATGTGTCGTACAAGAAATGTATATAACGTTATTTGATAAACGGTAGTGTGTATAAGAATAACACCAAATTCGCGTGGATGATTTATGATAATGAGCGTGTGCGATTTAATCAGAATCAGTTACCTGTATCTGTCATATAACATAATATTGACAGTTATATTTAGCCGTCCCTCTTTCTACAATTCACTCGCTACATTCAAAAAATGTGAAAAGAATACACAACGTAGTATTAATGCTCTCCTATCATATCAACATCTTCCTACACGTGCACATTTTTTTGCCAAGAGGGGGTGAATCTCCTTGTTTGGGCAAAACTATTCTGAAGTATTTATTTTCAGTTCTTACTTCATCAGGGGGAAGATTGTATTGTTTCAGAACAAACTAAATTCGACAGACTTGCTTTTTCAGCCCAAACGACTCCCCTGATGCTCAACGTTATATTACACCCACAAGTAATCCACACACCTTATCAATTTGGACAAAAATATTGTGTCTATGGGTTAACAAGCAGACAAAAACACCGTTGCATTTCTTCAATGTCTTCTTGTTTCACAAATAATAATGAAATTTGGACGTGGTAGTCCTTCTGAGCGTGACAATTTACAGGACATGAACACTCGACAATTCACATTTGTAATTTGTAAAGAAAACGTGACATTTATCACCTATCTATGTATAATATCCTTTGGTTAGTTTGTGAACTGTCTTAGATATTGTCTTTCTTGGGCTGAAATGGCAGTTTTATCGAAAACAAGGTCAAAGAATTCACAAAAATTGAAACCCCTTTGCGAGCCTTTCTCGATTTCCCCATTCCCGAAAACACGGAAATTTGGCAATTTGGCGGTCGTCTAAGCCACTTTTCAGGGGGCGGCCGCGAGCGGTACTGCAGCTTGGGCTCTCATAGGGTATATAATCTCGACTTGTAAATTACTAAAATAAACAATACAGTAGGCTTATACCTAGCAAAAACATTCCGACTGAAGTCCGGGCATATTAATATAGATTCAGAATAACCTTGAAGACACTAGATGCCATAAAAATGACCGATTTTAGGCACGGCGCGAGGAGCCCCTGTAACACCATGTCCGTCTATCGAAGCGCCCCCTACATTCATGTATACATCATATCTCGTACGTTATATGTAGATTAATACTACTTACGGGCATCATCCTTGAGCTGTTATCAACTTTGAGCTGTTAGTCAACTATTGATCTGCTTATTTGAGGTAAAGGACTATCAGATATGCCCTGCCGTCAGACAGAACTCATTACGATTTTTCACTCCTAACGTCTGCTTGAAGATTAGGTAGCTTGTCTTGTTTTATTTCGGAAGGCTACGTCTATCGTCCATACAATCTAGTAGTGACCAGGGCGGGTAACCACGTGTTCAAAAATGACAAGACAAAACAGGAAGTTCAGATACTATATTGTCTACATTTCGTCACTGAAGATGGCACCCGAATGGTGTAGAACATGGTCATCGGAATACAGCATTGTTTGCATCTTATTCAGGACCTATAGCTGTAGTATCTTGTTCTCAAACACGCTAATGCAACAGAAAAAAACGCAAGTTTTGGCCTTATTCATTATCAAAGTCCAAAGAGTTCAGTGATCGTCGTAGATGAAAAGAATAGCTACTACTTGTACTAGTACAAAGAAAAATTACTTAACATTCAACCTCGGAGACTTTGTACAGACGTTTACATATGTAATACAACTGGACTAATGCCTTTCAAGTCGCAACGGATGTTAACTTGTTGTCGTTATCTATCATCAATGTTGCACAAGCACATGTGAGATACCACTTCAAAGAACTGTTACGTTGGCCCATGATCTTGATTTGACACAGATATAAAGTTCGAAGTCCTCGTGTAAAAAGATAACACAGAAAACTCCCCCCTCCCTCATTCACCCAGCAACGAAGTCTGAAGAGCAATACTGCGGTCGTCACAACGTCGCAGCTGGGTGTTCCAAGTCACGTCGTGGCCCCGAGTGTAAACAGAACGCTCACTCAAAAATGCCTGTGTAAACCCAGCAGGAATCTAAGCCACAGACGCTGCCACACGTGGTGCCTGCAGCTGCTCCAGGTGTCTGATGTACCCAGGTGTGAGCAGGTCCCCGCTAAGCCACAGACGCTGCCACACGTGGTGCCTGCAGCTGCTCCAGGTGTCTGATGTACCCAGGTGTGAGCAGGTCCCCGCTAAGCCACAGACGCTGCCACACGTGGTGCCTGGAGCTGCTCCAGGTGTGTGCTGTACCCAGGTGTGAGCAGGTCCCCGCTAAGCCACAGACGCTGCCACACGTGGTGCCTGGAGCTGCTCCAGGTGTCTGATGTACCCAGGTGTGAGCAGGTCCCCTCCCTGGAGACACTGTCCTACACTGTAGCTGCAATCGGTTGTAACGGTCTCCTCTGGAACATGGAAATGAGCGTGAAATGAGTGAACCATATCATGCTAAATGTATGTAAAATGTAAAGAAGAGAAAGAGCACCTGAAACGTTGATGTACTCTTCAAGTATTTTCAAGAGATTTTCTGGCCGGCAGACATGTACATAAAGAAATCGGGACGAAATAGAAGGCCCGACAAAAACGCCGGAAAAACGGTCGGACCCGAACCTCTACTTGGAGAGTAACTTTGAAGGTATTGTATCTAAATCTCGAAGAAAATGATAGCGATGGAAAAACATCAGTCCCATACCTGTCCATTCGTCCTGAGCGATGTACATGACAGCAGGAACACAGAACTGCGCGACTCCCAGAGCGGTCGGGTCGGCACAGTTAGACACCCACACGGGTAGCATAGCCTTGGCGTAATGCTAGGGACAACAAATAGAATCATGTTTAAGAGTTCAGTAGGCTCTCCGTGTTTAGGGCATTTTTTTCGTAGCAACATTACAATGAAATATCAACGAAAAAACATATGAAACACCATGATAAACACACTTTAATGTACATAAATACAGACATGCATACATCAACAGACTTTAACATGCATACATACATACGTTAACATAACATTGCATGATTATGTACAAGCAAGGAGGTTAAAAAAGAACCATGGTACAAGTAACTCATCTTCAACTCTACGACACTACTCTAGTTTATTTGACTGCACGAAAACAACCACAGAGAGTCTATAGATGGCATAACCCCTGGACCTTCTTTTCTTGGAATACGCAAGTTTGAAAACACAAAGGGTCATAGTGGTCTCATTGTTCTAACGGTTTTTACACCTATTGTGACATACCTGTGGATACCCCATGTGACTGTCCAGCACGCTGAGTTGTTCCTGTGTCATGACGTACACACAGCCCTCCACAGACCGCAAAGGGTTGAACTCGATGTTGGGGAAGCTGCCGGCAGCTCGGTCAAAACCTAGTACACAGGTTAAAACGACAATTGAAATCGAATTCAAATAATTGGCATCATTAGCAATTTATCATGCAAAAGACTGGATTGTAGGAACGTGTACTATAAATGTATTTAAGTTCGCGGGAATTTAATTTCACGGTAACGGGAAAAAGGACTGTTCGCAGTGGTTTTACGTTTGCGGTGAATTAGCAACGCAAAACCCGCGAAACATATAACCACCGTTATGTCATTGGTAAAAACATTCATTTGATGTATATTGTATATTGGACAATCGTTACACAAAGTATTGGGCAGGAATGTGTTATTATAGATTGGTATTACTACCTTTCTTGTTGAACAGGATGTCGAACCCATACAGGAGACCCCACCGCCTTTCCTCAATCTCGCTTCCGAGGTACGTGGCCATTCTGTAAAGTGATACATCAATGTATTAGCAAATAATACCACATCTACGTTTTCATTATATAAAACGAGGAAATGCCTTGAACAAATAGGCACCATGAACTTCTTTGTTTCTCTCAATATAAATCTATTTTCATTTCAAAATTCTGAAAGGTGCTTAGAGTACTAAACAGTGCAGTATATCATTAGTTCTCTAGGCGGCGCTATTTCAGGAACGGCTAAACAAACTCACCTGTCGGGGTTCATGTCAGCTCCATAGGCGAAGTAGAACAGCTGACCAGGCGGGGGGAGCGCGTTGATCTGGAAACACAGCGGAGGGAACGTCGCCGCCGGGACTACACGTGGTGGTTGGCTCACTGGTACAGGCCTGAGATAGACAGTACATGTACGTATGAGCCATGTACTTATATTGAGTGATCGAAGACCTTTGCTGTACGTTCATGGTGTTACAAGATAAGTACAGGCCAAGATAATAAGTAAAATAAGTGTCAGTATGTACAAGTTAAACTTCTTAGTCAATATTAAACTTAAAAGTCAAATCTCAGATTCAAATAGTGATGCTTTTAAGATTCCTTACTTTTCCTTTACCGCTGTGGTTGTCTTTCTCCGAGGTTTGGGTTGAGTCTCTTCCACGTTCTTCAGTGTTTCCTGCCCCCTACAAAAAACAAAAGGGAAGATTTTCACTTTTAAAAAGTCAAAGTCAACCCACCACAGAAGAAAGTAAATCATCAACCGCATGAAACTTTGAGGAGACACAAATTGACATGCATATATTTACCATGCATTGGCCAACAGTTTTCGGACTTCTCTGCAGATCTGAAAAAAGAAAAGAGAATCAATTATGTACATTTATACATTGTATAATTGTTTAGAGAAGATAGTGATAAAATACTAGTATATAGTTTTGTTGCCATAGTATCATTTTGTTTCAAACTTACCATTTCCACATCTTGAGGTCGGACGTTGGACGTTTTTGGTCTCTTCTTTTGTTTGACGGTGTACTCCACCTTGACGTCCACCTGTCCGACGTCACTTCCGGCCTCACTTCCCATCGTGCCTTGCTCCGACGAAACGTCACTTCCTTGTCCACTGTCACTCCCCTCAACTTTAGTGTCTTTGAACTCTGTTAGGTCTGGCATCGCCATCTTGGTTCTGTCGAAACCTTCATCTTCAAAATCTGAATCTGCCGAGAAGTATTCTTCGTCCGACTCTTCTTCGCTACTGATATTGCACTTTTCTTTTGTTCCATCATTGTCATCCTTGTGTCTTTGTATCTCTTCACCACTGTCTCTATAACACTTGAGAGATGTTAGTGTTTGTAAAGATTTCATGATGTCTTCGTCTAATCTACTCCACTTGTCCTTCATGATTTCTAGTTCAGGATTTGGCTTGTCATCCACAAATCTTACTCTCCTCTTCTTACGTTTGGTGTCTTCTTTTGGCTCTTCAATAGGGCTATCTTGGATAACCGGTTGTCCATCGTTGTTGTGACATTTCTCACAAATACAATACCCGGTGGTCTCACCAAAGTCTACCATGTTGTACGTGAAGGTTCCACAGATTCCGCATTTCAGTTGGCGTATTCTCTTCAGCTCCCATGCGCTTTTTGGGTTCCTCGGGCTCCGCTTGCTGGCTTTGGACGACACGGGCCCGTGAAACTTTTTCCCGCGTGGCTGTTTCCTAGTCTTCGTCTGTTTGGCACCGTTATTAGCAGCATTGTTAGGCTTTGTGGTAGTACTTTCTTTACGTGCTACAGAGTTTGGACCCGTGCGATTAACTCGAGGACCTCCAGATTTTTTCCTACCGCTAGTACTGCCTCCATCACCTTCTTCGTCATCGTCTTTTCTTCTGTCTTTCATTTCACTGTTCTCTTTGCATCGCTCTTTCTTTGATGGCTTTTTCCTATTTTCTTTTCCACTGTCAGGTTTTTCCTCGGCTTCTTCCGTTTTTGTCTCGCCGTTTTGTTGAACACCGTTGACGGTTGGAAAGTCGAAGTCTGCGGCCTCGTCTGTTGGACTACACGGTGGAGGAGGCGTGGTGGGAGGATGTCCGCCGGGTCCGATATCATCTTCATCATCTTCTTCATCTGGTACATCATCCTCTTCGTCATCTGAATCCTGGAAGCCGTCCCTGGATGAAGAAACAATAATTTCGTCATTGGTTTGGCGTACAAGCTAAAGTCACAGATACAATTTGATATGGCTTAGAAGCTATAGTCATACATAAGATTTAGACATCTCATTTATTGTTGAAACTTATTTCGCTTTACGTTTATTTCATTACTGTATTCTATACCCTGTTATAATTTTAATCATTATTGTATTCGCATGTATACTTGCAATTAACCTTCGGGCATGAATTCGCACTCAGCACTCAAAGTAGACTTTCAAAGTAGTTGGGAACGTATGAAACCATAGTAGGCGAACAGATGATCAAAACATGCAATGCAACAACTGATCACGTAGAAAAAACTGATTATATACATGTATAATGAAAGATAAGAACCACAAAAATGACTTACAATTGCTTGACAGCTTCTTCGTCGTCATCCTTGTCATCATCATCTTCGTCTTCTTCTGAATCAGTGACCTCCGAGGCTTCAGACGTCAGGTGGATGGACTCAGGTATCAGCTGTCTGGCGCGCAGCTGCTCCAGGAGTTCCGCCTTTCTAGACTTCAGCTTGCTCTTGGTCTCTTCTTGTTCATATCGCTCTGGTGGTTCAGAAAGTAACAGAAGATAAATGTACACTTGTACATATATAACCCGACAATGAAGGATGTCTTTCAGAGAAACTTGCGTGTGTTCGAAGTTTCTGTATTTAAAGAGGGTCCCTTTATAGTAGACATCATCTATTCTGAATGTTCAATGCTAGTCTCGATTAGTGAGATGCAATACAATGGTTTTATGGTATTATCTGTTCCAAAAGACAAGACCTGATTTGTGTTTTATCATGACGTGTGAAAACAACCTTAGCTCACCTGCTAGTACACCCCTACATTGTCCAATGGTTGGTCCGCGTAATTGCGTAACAGGATACAATGGCTTTAATCTGGAAAAGAGGTTGATCGTGTTAGTTTGTGTACTAATGTACTATGTACTCTGTATTGTTCCGTGTGCATGCATTTGATTTTTCTTGTCTAATAGCATCGCTAGAAAGTTGCACACGGTTGAATTCGTATTGAAGAGTGCATGTACTAGGATTAGATATACATGTATGCTTACATTGACAAACAACGTTACAAGTATAAGTTCATCGAGTCCTCTAAAATGGCATGTTTTTAATATACTAACGTTAATGTACATTTCATGGTGCAGAAGTTTTCCTTTAGGGGGAGGGCATTTCGGCTTTTATACTTCTTTACTACTCTGAACAAACAGGTTTTCTTACTTTGCTTTCAGCAGCCGCCCTCCACTGTGGACAGGTTCGGGTGACGGCTCACGGAGCAGGGCCTTCTTCACACGATGGACGCCCCGAGCTGTTACCTCCTTCAGTTCCTCGCTAGGCGACAGGGGGCGCTCCTGCATGGACGGTGCACAAGAAGAAGTCTTGCGACCAAACATAGCAAGTTTAAATACGCCATAAAAATGTACCTGGGTAATAACAGGATGGAAAGCAGAGATATGTATAACAAAATAAGGGCACATAGATTAGAGCACATACATGCACTACGTATGCAACTGTGTTTGGATGCGTAGTGTATTGGACGCTTCGTTTCAAGAGTGATCATAAACTAGATGTACGGTTGTACCTGTAGACTCTCTATGTCCGGTAGAGGTCCTTGTTTGAAGGGTGCTTTAATGTTGTGCGGAGGTTTCCTGGGGTTGGAGTTTGGTGACCGGTAGACTACCTGCTGTCCGGACATCACACTGGTACACCTGGTGGACGTTCTGGACACACCTGACGCCCTGCAGGTGTAAACAAACGTGTCATGAACCTAACGTCAGACTGTTGTTCTTAACTTGAACAGAAGTAGCAAGTTGCGTAAAATCATGTGTACAGATATTGTGGAAAGTCTCGTCAGTATACGCAATGTTCCTAACGTAATTCATTTTTGCCACTCTGATGTCTATAACGTGTTAAGTTTCATTAGCATTGCAGCACTAATCAACGATCCCCAAAATTGTTCTTGTAAAAAAAGACCATTGTGTCGTCTCTGTTGCACATTTATATTACTTACATGCGGTCAGGTTTAGAAGGACTCTGTCTCTTGGACCCAGCAGGAGTTTTCGCCCTCGGTACACTGTCTTTTCTCATGGGGGATCGGCTTCTCTGGCCCCAACCATTCGCCATCCGGGGGGTGGAGGGAGGCGGCGGAGGGACGCCAAAATTTGCCTCCAGTGCCTCCCCCAACGAGGATGGTATGCGCTGGCCATAGGAGTGGAGCGCGTTCCTCAGTTTCCGAGTTTTTCTCTTCGCTGCTTCTTCCTCAGCTTTTATAGAAGGGGGAACAAATGCAGTCATTGAAACGGTGCAATAACAATAATATTGATAACATTCGATAGTTGTACTGTTTAACGAAGAAATTGCGAAACGTGTACTCTTACAAGTGTACGTTGTTACTGTGTATATACAAATGTTCTAATTGTATGTTTACTCAAACGATTAGCAAGTCTTGTTGCTTGAAAAATTGCACACTCCTACAATAGACATTGTACCGTGTACGTTGTAACTTGTATATATACAAATGCCGTAAATTAATGTTTACTTAAACGGTTAGCAACTCTTAAGATTGTGGTGTCAGCTTGAAAAATTACACAGTCCTACAATGCAAACAAAAGAGAGTGCCTGATGACGTTTTATGGTACGCTATAGAACCATTATGCTATTGAGATCAAAGCTTCAGACTACAAACAAACCTGCTATTTGCATTGTTACTACAATACAGTAGACGCACATTTTCATAAGTGAGGTGTCATATGGTAAATTCAAAGGAAAATACATGTATTAGAGTTTAAAACCTTACCTCTGGCTAGCACTGTCCCAGGTGATATGTTGTCTATACTTAAGAACGGCGTGCCCTGAAACAGGTAGAGTGCACATTTATCAAACCTACTAAGTACGTGTTCAAACATACGTTTAATGATTATAGATTACCCTGCTTGGGGTTGATCCAAGGCAGTACATGGTACACATGGCGTTACCCTTCAGAAATCTTGGCATATGGTAGGCAAATTGTGTATTTAGAATGATATAGGGATAGCAACGTAAAACTTGAATGTTTTCTTTTTTTATTCGTTTTTTTTTTTTCATACAAAGTTCAAGGAATGGCATCAAATGTTTTATGAATTTTTCTCTAGACGTTTTGGTACTGTGGCATCTGTTTTCGTGAGCCGCGTTTAACAAAGGAGGTTCAATGCAAAAATACTTCCTTATTCTAATCCTCTATTGCTAAGGTCTACATACAGCAAATATGTGTACAGATTTTTAAAGAATTAACCAGATACAAATTACTATAGATAAGATCCAATACCCTACAACCCACTGCCACTACACAAATTGAGTGTTAAAGTGTGAGGAGCTACTTCTTGTCAATATGTAAATAGCTGTGTGATTAGACTGTTACAGGGGTGACCAATATGGTAGGCTTATCATCTAGCTATCCAGTGCGTATTAAGTCTGGTTGCTAAGGCATTAACAATACACCTGAAGCCAGGAACATAGGCCGACGTAATCTTCGTGTACACACGTACAGCGACAAAGGTGACTTTAGCGTGCCATAGTGTTACCTAGGAGAACGGACCAGCCGAACAAAAGAGAGCACGAATTAAAATCTGTCGCGGGCTTTGTGATTAAATCTTTAAATACACTGTAATTTGAGTTCACAAGATGCTTTTAGAACCCAACCCAACCTTAGAGTGCACGCGACAAAATTCCACACTACACAGCCTTGCATTGCTTTGGCTCTAGCTCTGTGACTCTGGCTTTGTGACATGTCTCTGGCTTTGTGACTAAATCTCTAAACAAGCCCTGATTTGAGTTCACAAGATTCTTTTAGAACCCCTTCCCGACCAACCCTAGAGTACACGCGACAAAATTTCACACTACACAGTCTTGCATTGCTGGAGTTGTAAGCAGACGCCATACGATATGTCTCTTTACGTCAACTGCACCTGTTTCATTTCAGAGTTTTCACTGAACCAAAAAGGCAGCAGAACAAAAAATTCCGACGTGGCGACTGCCCTTGTGTAATGATACGTCTCACTAGGGGGTTCAAAACCGTGAAAGAATATACATCTTCAAGTTAACGCTTTCAAAATGTTTGTGTTCAGAAATTTGTACATTTTTTGCGTTTTGTAGAATACCTTCTCTATTTCCTCTGCTAAAATGTGTGTACAATCATGTTCCAAATAATAAATAGGAATGGGCGGTTGAAATCGGAATGCTGCGTTTCTAAAAACGTATGAGATTGCCAAAAGTGTAGGGCTTGGCTAATTTGTCAACTGTGGGTAATGGACCAGTACTTTGAATTGTAAGGACGCGTTGTTCAATACCAGTGAATGTGACCGTATTTTGTTGGTTGCCAACAATCTCAGTCAGGCAACAAAACAGTAAACTTGATGCTCGTCCATTCTCAATACGAATTTACATGGATGCAATATACAATTAGATGAAGGAATGCAGGTTTTTGACAGGTGTGTTGTCCTTGAAATGGGCTTCGATGTTACGGACGCCACAATGAAGATGTTTTCTTTTCCGTGTTTTGTAAATAAACTACTGAATATCTCCATTAACGAGCGCCTGCTTTGGTATATACAGAGATGCTATTCTTCAGACAGCGGAGCTTCTATTTCGAATCTATACTGGTCAAACAGATCACGGCTCCATTAAACAATCACAACTGCATTTAGATACTGGTTATCAGGGTAGATTTAGGCCAGAAAAACAAAGATTGGGTACTCATTTGAAAAAAAAATCAGGCCATCTATGATATGTTACGACGTGGTAGCAGAATAGACACCGGGACAAAAAAGACACAACCCTATTTCAGAAGTTTGTCCGCAAAAAAACTATATGTTTCCGGCCCCTTTCTAGAAAAAGGGTAGGTCTTCAAAATCCACTGAAATACCTTTACGACCAAATACTATTTCTCCCAGATCACTTCAGTGTCACTAACGGAGCTAGCTAGCTATTTCAAACGTCTGACCGTTTCCAAAATCATATCTAGTTGCTTTAGTGACTGCTTTTGGTATATCTTATTACCGGGATGTCTAATCTTCACCGACGTACCTTTAACAAAAACACTGAGGCCCTCTGTGACATTTTGTCTTTACTGAATTTTGTTTAAAGCCTCGTGTGACATGAAGTCCACAAACTACTGACTAAGGGCAATCTCTTTGTGAACTATTTGTCCTAACCTCTCTCGTGTTTATGGCTACTAACTAATTCTGACCTAGTCACGGCTTAGCCTAAACTGTTTGCTGGTTAAACAAAGCAGCGAAGTGTTACAAAAACATGTCAGCCCTGTGAGTACGTGTGTAAAGTACAAACCCACGGAAGCACACAAAACTTCCACGGAGAACAAAGTACCGCAAACATGTATAAATGTCGTCTCAACGCATCTAGTCAAGAGCTAAAATCGACGTTGTGTTTATGTTTTATATAAAGGTACCTCAAACTCTTTTCTTGGTCGTGCTCTGGTTTTCACAGCTTTCTCGATGTCTCTGGGGGTGATGTTACCGTCAGAAGTCAACATGGCGGCGGAAGAACTGACCAAAACGCCCCGTGGGACGCCTGGTGGTCGCTTCGTTCTGGACGAGGCGAGGTGGATGTCCAGTTCCGACTCACTCCCGAAAGAGTGGACCCTCTCCAAGCCGACAGGCGCTATGTTGTGCTCTACCTGTTAAACATTCAACAACCATAGTGTAACACTTGTTACTCACGACACACACTTAGCGCTACTACAACAGAGGAAACTAGAACAGTAATGTTTGTTTCCCCAGACAATTAACACAAAGAGGTTACTCGCTAAGTAATTGTGATAAAAGAGTCTTTATTCAAATTTGATGACTAGACTAGAATAATGGTGGCGGACAGACAATGTGTAACAAGTTAATAATCGAAAGATGTATTCAAACCAAACGCAAGACAAACTCCAAGGCGATACAATTAGCAATATAGAAGGGGACTTTAAGAAAGTTGTAAGGAATTGCCACAAGAATTGTCTGTAAAACACACGAATCTTACGCTTTAGATAGTACAAAATAAAAAATAAAATTTCATTCGTTTTCAACTCTGCGGGGTCAAGAACTCTCGACAGGTGGTTGAGAATCTAACCGTGACTAGTTCTCAAATTCGAGCTGTGGTGGCCATGTTAGGTGTAACTACATGTTTTCACATCGTATGTGTGCCTGTTGATACATTCCAGCGACTTATTGTACATCTATCCCCTCAGGCTAGCTAAACACAAGCCATGCATCCTTGGAGAAGCAACGTATGCAAGGCACGATTTTCCATATGTAATCGGCCATGTATGAATACCTGTTCGGTGTACTAAAAACCCGGTAGCAAACGTCAAATTTCTGTGCTACAGTACATAACTACTGTATTGTGTTTTAAAAAAATACTCTAAACCAATGTGTCGGTGCCACGAAGATAGTATGTAGTACATTTATAACTTATGAATGGGCTTGCGTCTTGAGATAAAAGTTCTTCAAGATTTTTGACCTACCTGTTTTACCTCCACCTTGCCGTAGGTAACAGGTGAGGGTTCCTTCCACCGCACTTTGGTCGGCGTCATCGAATTTTCCATAGCAGCCATGGCAAAAATCACCACCCTAAGGGGCCAAATCAAGCAGTTTTTAACAAGGTTTTAATCCGGTTAACTGCCAAATTTTCCAATCAGTCTATCACTTGTGGGCGCCATACTACAACTGGTGTGTCGACACCTAACTCCACGGGACGATATCGGAGTGGGCCGGTTTTTGTTATTCATGATTCAATGGGGAACCGGTTAAAAACAGGAATGATCTCTTAGATCATGTTACAATCCGTTTCAGTTAACACTCTTGGCTTTAGAATCTTTCTTCTTAAGCATACCGTAGAACCTTTCTTCTATACGAATATATTCTCTGATAAAGTAATCACTTTTGGTGGGATTGTTGGCTTGGTATGTTGTGTTTTCGGTGAGAAACTGAGTTTTTCGGGTGAGTTAGTTCCTCCCGCTAAGGTGATTATACAGGTGGTTCCACAGTGGCGACCCGGACCTGTTTCACTAAGCAACCCGTGACCTTTGGTAAACAAACTTGTTGTGCAATGGCTGACGCAGTAGTACTCTCAACTTTCATTACACTTAATGTCACTTTTCTGAGGGGACGAAAGGCAAAGCTGATAAACGTTTATATCAATATTTCTTAAGTTGTATAAACGTCTGAAGAATTTCCCTTACCATATTTTCTCAGTTTTAATATTAATCTAAAAGGTGAAATTACTTCTCACTTAAGTAATGCTGTTGTAAGAATTCTTAGACAATAATTGAGAGAACCTAAGATGAAAGTAATCTGGTCAAAATTTCTTTTCCTATAATCAAAAAACATTCTTCAAATCATAGGATTTTTGTTTATTTCTAGTGCTGATGTAGCATTAAAAAAAAAAAACAGAAATTAGAAAAAAATTATTATGAAAGGTATAATACACATGAATCAAACTTACATGTAATAGAATTTGAAAAGATATATAACTTTCAAAATCAGAAGTCATTTCAAACTATGCAAACTATTGTACAGTCAGATATAACCCCATTCCACCTGATATCACATTATTCCATTTTTGTTGCCTTGAAGGTAAATGTTGCCAAAACTTTTATCTAGGGATTTGGTTAAGCGTACATTCCAGGTGTCATATAACGTTACACTTTAAAAGTTCAAAGAATGGTTCTTAATTAAAAAAGACTCACACATTCATCATTCTACTGGATACTTTATTTCAATTGAATGCAATCTCTATAAGAAGAAAACACAATGGAAATTTTGGTAGCAAGTGCAACATCAACAAAACTAAGAATGTATGACATTATTACATGTATAACAAAACTTGCACGAGTGCAGATAATGACAGCAAACCGTGTGCATGCTATTACAACTCAACTTATTAACCGGTTAACCTTACTGTTTTCTGGTGTATCTAACAGGTTGGACTGATCAGATAATGCTAATTTACCTTTATCCACAGAGTAACCTATATCTGTTGTTTTTAAAATAGGCCCGGATATTTAGAGATATCAAGTCATAGGACAGTGGTTTCAGTTATTTTTGTTGGCTCGATATACTAAAATACCCTGTTTCTAAAAACAATGGATGTAGGCTACCCTGCATATAAAGGTGAACTAGCAAGTTACATTCTACTTTTTAGCAGTTGCAATGTAAGTTGTTTAAAGTGCTTATTCAAACACTTGTCCTTTGTTTCTACACAATTACACACTTTCTACAACTGAATGCATAAAAATACAGTTACGAATGCACACAAATTCCATAATTGCTGCAAACACACTAAGTAAGTTTGGCTACAAACTAGAACTGCATCCGAATATTCAACAAAAACGTTTCCATTACTTAGTATTATCAGCAAAGTTAAAGAATGTACAACTGTACATGAAAGAAACCACTGTTCACATCAAACTGGTGTACATTCAAAGCTTGTGATGACACCACAATGGGTCTCTAAACCATACTATGCATGAATCAGTACATACTTGCAAAACTGTTACATATCTTGGGCTACACCACCTGCATGTGCCCTATGATTCAACTGTTACAGCATAATGCAACATGACATCAGATAACACAACATTGTAAATGACAAAGTGAGTACCTGTCTTGATGTAAGGTAGTACTCATGTTAGTATCCAAGTAGTTGTGGGTAGTACAGTAATTGTGTTAGATACATGTTCTTTATCATAGATAATAGTAATTAAATTATATCTAATTCAGTAACTTCAAGGAAAGTCAAAAACAGTGTCTTACTGTCTAGATAGATATACATGGGGATTTGGGTAATATCATGTAGTACTACATAACCCATGTCTTTCATGTGTACTTCTATAGCTACTTTTTGGGGTTATTTTAGAATGACTTGTATTCCCTAAAAATTAAATCTAAACCTTGAGCCCATTGATTTTTTTCCTATTCTGCATCATATTAGTTAATATGATAATACATGTACATTTGTACCTTCAGTCATGATATCAACCTTCATATATTGTAAAATTTGCTGTCATTTATTTCAACAGGCAGAAATTATCTTCAGCCAATTGGGCATTAAAAAACAGATTATCTTAAGTATTCAGTACAAGTGAGAATAGTTACCAACAAAAAATGTGGGCAAAACAATAACAATTAGGGTCCTCAGAAAAATACAATGAAGGGGAACCAAGTGGCAATCTGTGCTTCAATGATGATTTGATGATTGTATATACTTACCTGGTACAATTGTTCAGACAAGCATGTGTAGCTGTTAAGCTTGATAAAACTGGGCTTTGTACTCAGTTTTCGTATTTGGAGGACGAATCTTGTAGATATTTCCCCACTAGACTAAAGACTACACCAAGTGAGCTAGAGGGTGTAAGAGAATCTGCAAAATTTTACACTCTTACATGGTCTTGTGGGAAACATTTGCTTGTACAATCAGTTTTGACACTTGTACTAACTTGTAGGATGAATCCATGTCAATGCTTCCCCACAAGATTAAATACTAGATCATGTGAGCTTGGGTACATTAGCCTAGGGAATCTCCAAAGGAAAGTTAACTTGTACAGAAATAGTAATCTTGAAGCTGATCTATTAAGGGCAAAGACAGCATCCAAGAGCTAAACAGAGTCAAACAGATCCTGGGGGGAGTTGGACACTGTTTAGTCCTTGGATACAGTCTTTGCCACCAATAGATCTGCTTGGAGATTACAAAAGTAGATGTGTGGCATCCAGTGATATGAGAAGAGCCCTTTGAGGCACTTTGCTCTCCATTTGCAATGTGATGTTGCTCTTCTGATCCCTTATTCCTCTGTGCTAGCAAATATAGTAGCAACAACAAAGGCTGTCTGCTGCACTACTGAAGTCAAAACATAGGGCCCTCACATATAGGTGACAGAAATGTCACACCAACGGGCATCTGATCAGAAGACATCAACATTCAATCCTCATAGTCATTGTCCTTCATCTTGTAAAGTATCTTTGCTTCTGCAAAGTAGTTGTTATGCATATCATATTCATTCAGAAAAGATTGAAAATACTTTTTCATCCACTGATGTGATATTGGGCTCAAATGTTTAGGTACATTATTCTGTGAAAAAATGACCAAACCCTGCAGGTTCAAGCTTCCAACACCTCTTTCCACATGAAGAGTTTGGGTAGTTAGCTTGTTTAAGGCATTACTTCTAAATGAACAAAGGGGATGGGCATCAGATGAAGTGGATGATATATGACATTTATTGTAGAATATCGCCAGTTAAGGGTATTGTGCCAATGAGGTAAAATGCATAGCTTGCCACTCTTTCGTGGGGAATACCTCCTCTTATCCATTGTGAAAAATCCAAATAGAAATTAGACAATTCCAATGGACATGTACAGTATGATGTTATTGTGACATCAGAAATCTAGTTCAATGTAGGACTTGTCGTTAGTGGTATTTCTTTCCTACAGGTGCACTGATGTTGTTAGACATACGATCACCATGATGCTTTCTTGATGGAATTACGGTAAGAAGCAGTTAAGGGTGATGGTGAGATTTGGCTATGCTGATCTATCTGCAGGACTTGAAAAAAGAGAAGAATTTTTGATGGTATGTCTCTACTACAGCAACTACAGAAGCTAGCATTGAGGCATCTGTCAAAACCACATTTATAACTTTGATCATAAATTCAACAGTACCTTCAATGTCTCAGTCAACAGTCAAATTTGGTGGATTTCTCTACTTTGATGATGATCACTACAAAGAGAGGAGGAAAGTTAGAGTTTCAAACCCTACCAGAGGGGTCAGAATATTTCCGATACCGCGACGCGGACGCATCTCACATGGTACCGTTTGGGCCAGATTTAGACCAAGGCCATTTTTATGTTCTTACACGTCTCTTTGTAGACTAAAAATACACCAATAAAGTAGAAATACACCAATGCAAAGCAACACATTTCGTCAAACTCAATTGCAAACTCAATTAATCTTGTATGTCCATAAGAAAGTCCGTAAAGTAACTGTATAACACGCAACATAGCTCATTGTTCTATCCATGCCATACTGTCACTTTACGGACACTAACGTCATCTTATGAACATGCAGGGTAATTCATACAGTTGTTTAATTGAGTAAACATTGCCGCTTAATGTAACATGTTGCCTTACACTGCTATATTCTGATAAAGGTGTTATGCACGATTTATGTTCTGATGGTGTTAAACTGTACTTTGGGTATGGAGGTACATGTATTCCCAAGTGGGTAAGGATACTTGCTTTGTACCAATTTGATAAATTTGCATAGCCGCTTTTAGTGGGCAGGATAGTTTCATACATTGCACGATTAGGAAGTAAACATTTTCTCACAAGTTTAACCCATGGTCTCTTCAATTTATATCTAGATGCCTGTTGGTGTGAGATTACTGCCACCTGTGAGTTGTCACATCCGAGGGGAATGGCCAGAGAGTGAGGGATACATGGGTGTGACCATGAAAATTGCACAAATTTGCAAGTTCTGATCTGCTCGATGAAGATGTTGACTTCCGCATTACAGGATATCTTCAAAAGTGCATGTATGATATACATGTACACTTGTGATGATTCCTGAGTGCTGAGCCACTTGGCAAAACTGGCAATACCTCTCTGTCTGGCCATTCCCCTTGGATGTGACAAGGTGGCAGCCCTTAGTTTAAATCCGACGTGTCCACGATGATTTTTAAGAAAATCGCATCGTCGCGGACGTAGGCATGGCGTGTACTCTCCAACTGGCTGAGGGGCATAAACAGTGGACAGCCACTTGCAATATTCATGTCACTGGTTGGGCGCTTGAAAGATGAACTGGTTGGATCAGGGCGGAACGCATCGATCACGTGCTCACGGTTGTTCTGGTCCAGGAGCATGAAGGTCACCTTCTGACGGAATGGCCAGCGCAGTAACCCATCAAAGTGCCCCCTCATCAGGACGAAGAACAGGCTGATGTGGCTGCCCTTCCCCATCCCATCACCGTTCAGGTAGATGCGTGCACACATCTTATAACCTGTACGGCTGGTGTAGAAGCAGGGGGAGTAGATGGATGTTGTCTTACCAGTGATGGCGTCATGTCGCTTTCTTGTGAAGTCTTGGATCTTCCAGAGGAGAGTGGCATCGTAGGATGTCATCTCCAGGGATGTGATTCGGAGATCCTGCTCAGCAAGGGCCACGTCTTTGAGGGCGATGATTCTCTCCTGGGACTTCATCTTTCGCTCAATGGACTCTATGATTTCTCTGTCCTGGCGCCGCTGCCTCTCATATGCTTCAATGGTAGCAGAACACTTCTCAATCTCACGATTGAGAACTGCGACTATACCCTCAAAAGTAGCGACCCTAGTTTCCATTGCTACATACTTATGCCTCATTTCTTCCTGCTTACTAGCCATCTGCTGAATGCGATTTTCAAGCAACTTGGTTACCTCTGATGAGGCAGAGCCTGAGGCTCCCCCAACCTGTGATGCTGTGTTTTCCAAAGCAACAATCCTGTCAAACAGTGTCTTCATGTCTGCATCCATCTTGCTGACTGCCTGCTGCATGTGTTGAGCCTGTGGGTTCTGTTTCAGGAGGTTTACCTTTTCCATGAGAGTCAGATGATTGTCTAGCAGGTGGTTCAGGTGATCAACATGGTTCTTGGCGATGTGGTCATTCAGTTTCTCACGTTCCAGCTGTGATGATAAACAAGCTTAGATAGCAACCATACAAAGAACTGAAATGAAAGTTACAGAAATTGAAACATAACAAACTATAAGATTAAGAGTTCTTGTTATCTGTAAATGTTAGGGAGATATTCATCTATAGGTACATGCAAGTTTAAGATGATTGATTCCTTTCAGTGACTTAATTTCTTAATTTTCCAACATACCTTTGCCTGACATCCGACTTTAGCAAATCTGCAGGCTACTTTCAGCCTTTTACAATCTCCGGTGTCTTCATCCTGATGTTGCTGCAACTGTAGAGAGGATATTTCATTGCAATGATATGGACATATCTCAACTTAACTGTTAACAATAATCAACATACTTTCAAGATCAAGAGAAGCAAGCAGATTATATTTGCCGAGAACCTGAATTCCACTTGGTTAAAAAAGCTTCTGAATCAGTATGTTAAAAAGTACCACACCCCCACCCCCCACAACAGCCTGGAGGTCATGGGATTAGGTAGGTATAAAACTTGATTGATAAACCCCACTTACCTGGGCCCTTGGTATCTTCTTCTTCCCACAGAAGTCACAGTTCACGGGGACTTGAGGGCATATGAAAAGATGATCCTGCATAAAAGAGGTATTTCCTTGAAGTTAAACCTGTACATGGAACATGCATCTACTTGTATTGTGATTCCTGAAATACATGTACATAATTTTCAAATATAAAGAGGACTACATGTTAGATAGAACATGAACAAATCACAGTTTTACAATGATTTGTATGGTGACTTCTCCACCATGAATTCATGTCCCCACACTTCAAATACAATTGCATTTGTTTCCATTGCATTACTACTACTACTGTACTTAAGAATTGATTAAACCATGGCCATTAAACACAATGGAAAACATCAAAGTTCTTACCATGAAATAAAGTCTTCACAATTAAGTGAACTTAAGTCCTACAAAGATAAGTGATATGACCTTCAAATGTTACCTTTTCATCCTTCAGCAGTATTTCCTGTGCACAGTACTTGCACTTGACTTGTCTGACAGCACACTCCTTCTCCAGATGTGCAGCAAGATCCATTCTCATCACCTGTTTGCCACATCCTTGCTTTGGACATGGGATTAGGACAAACTCACATGTCTCTTGGTGTTCCTGGACAGTGGGGAAGACATACACATTGTCTTCTTAAAGAGAAGATTTCTCTAGCACTCTAACAAAAAGTTTGGAAACCTAGATTTTATCAATCTTATCTCCTCTATTAATTTTAGTATTATTCAGTTTATTTTAAACTTGATTTATTACCCTTTTCATTCATACGAAATTTGTCATGATCCTACATTTAAGGGTCAAATACAAGAGCTGACTATGCAAGTGTGTCATAAAAACAAAATGCGGACATTCCTCTCCCAAACAAAAACACAGTGTCTGAATTTGGCAAGAGAATTATGTCCCATTCCTTGGGCAATCAAATCAACATCAGTCATTGTAGTTTGTACTAGGGGTGGGAACAGGTAAATTGTGCCGGTGTGACAGCCGGGGGGCGAGATCACTAGCGTTCTCGCCCCCCTTTAGCATTTTCGCCCCCCCCCCCCCCCAAGAGCAGCTGGTTACTACATATTACAGGTGCGCTACCTGGTACTATACTGCACCTGGGGAGTAACGTATATGGTGTGTTACCTGGTACCTTATGGCACCTTATTACCGTACCGTAAGATGCCTGTCATACCTCGAAAGTCGATA
Organism: Branchiostoma floridae; assembly: GCF_000003815.2. Taxonomy (NCBI): domain Eukaryota; kingdom Metazoa; phylum Chordata; class Leptocardii; order Amphioxiformes; family Branchiostomatidae; genus Branchiostoma; species Branchiostoma floridae. The sequence goes on from NW_023365936.1 coordinate 146,450, forward strand.
CTATATTGTTCGGTGCAAACATGACATTGAAATGAAAAAGACAATTTTTGCAGCTGAGGTGGCATAAAAACAGTGCTACTGCGAACGTATAAATCAACACCGTCTATGGTACGGAATACGTCAGCTATATGTTTTCAATTTGTCACAGTGTTTTCTTTCTTGTGCTGGAAACATTTCCAAAGCACTAACAAAAACACACGTGAATGATAGTTTCTCATTATAAACACTATCTACGCGCAAGTTGATATAGCTGTTGCTAAATGCTACACAAACACTGGTAAAGTACCAGTCTTAAGAAACACGGGTAAATGCATCAGTTCCTAAATACTAGAAAAAACAGTCATGTTGGAGGTGAAGATATCCCTTGGCCAGGTGCATATACCAAAATGTGCGTTATTCTAATTAATACCTAATATTTGCATAATTAATAAAGACATTACATAGTTCTTTTGTGGTCACTTCATGGTAGAGACTTCATATTGGAGATATATAGGTTGCTTGAGGACAGGTGAATACAATGAAATACATCTTATGTCAAGACTCAGGTAATATGCAATAATGGGAATACAAGGGACCCAACCTCCTTGTCTGAAACAAGTTCAACTATCTTATTACCATGTAATTACGTTACTATTGATACTATGAATGGAGCTATGTATCAAACTCGTGTACTTATATCATTCTGAAACTGCATTTTGTGATTTATACCAATCAACTTCTAAAATGTCATGTAAACCCGTTTTGGGGGGGGGGGCGAAATCGCTAAAGGGGGGCGAGGTAGGGGGGCGAGATCACTAGCCGGGGAGGGCGAGATCGCTAGCGATTTCGCCCCGGGGGGGGGGCGAGATCGCGGGGGGGCGAGATCGCTGTCACACCGGTACAAAAGCTTTTTTTCTTGGACCAGTCCCCAAAAAATAAGACCTGAAAATAAATCAGTGGGCCGAATTTTGGACCGGTTAGAAAATGAACATATTACACAGACTCAGTATAATCAGCAGGCATTCACGCATTTTGGTGCTTTGGCAGTTAAAGAAAATAACAAGAGTGAAGTAGAGTTCATAGTAATTTCTACCAAGCTTCTTCAGTCAAACGTACCAAGGAAGTTAGCCTTGTTTGCATGAAGACCTAGGATTTTAAAAAGCCAGTGGGAGTCGGAGACTTCACCAGACAGATTGTAGCGAAATAGACCATTGTTTTTAGTATCACCAATTCAAATGTTTCACAATCAAGTCCAGGTTCAGGTATGTGGGACTGACCTGAACCTGATCCTCTGGACCTGAACCAGACCTGGATTTTTTGTACCGGTGTGACAGCGTTTTCGCCCCCCTTTAGCGTTTTCGCCCCCCCCCCCCAAGAGCAGCTGGTTACTACATATTACAGGTGCGCTACCTGGTACTATACTGCACCTGGGGAGTAACGTATATGGTGTGTTACCTGGTACCTATATGACACCTTATTACCGTACCGTAAGATGTCATACCTCGAAAGTCGATAATATATTGTTCGGTGCAAACATGACATTGAAATGAAAAAGACAATTTTTTCAGCTGAGGTGCCATAAAAACAGTGCTACTGCGAACGTAAAAATCAACACCGTCTATGGTACGGAATACGTCAGCTATATGTTTTCAATTTGTCACAGTGTTTTCTTTCTTGTGCTGGAAACATTTCCAAAGCACTAACAAAAACACACGTACGTGAATAATAGTTTCTCATTATAAACACTATCTACGCGCAAGTTGATATAGCTGTTGCTAAATGCTACACAAACACTGGTAATGTACCTGTCTTAAGAAACACGGGTAAATGCATCGGTTCCTAAATACTAGAAAAACAGTCATGTTGGAGGTGAAGATATCCCTTGGCCAGGTGCATATACCAAAATGTGCGTTTTTCTAATTAATACCTAATATTTGCATAATTAATAAAGACATTACATAGTTCTTTTGTGGTCACTTCATGGTAGAGACTTCATATTGGAGATATATATGTTGCTTGAGGACAGGTGAATACAATGAAATACACCTTATGTCAAGACTCAGGTATATGCAATGACGTTAATATTGATACTATGAATGGAGTTATGTATCAAACTCGTGTACTTATATCATTCTGAAACTACATTTTGTGATTTATACCAATCAACTTCTAAAATGTCATGTAAACCCGTTTTTTTTTGGGGGGGGGGGCGAAATCGCTAAAGGGGGGCGAGGTAGGGGGGCGAGATCACTAGCCGGGGAGGGCGAGATCGCTAGTGATTTCGCCCCGGGGGGGCGAGATCGCTAGTGATTTCGCCCCCGGGGGGGCGAGATCACGGGGGGGCGAGATCGCTGTCACACCGGTACCCACCCATATATACATGGTACCCATTGCACAAAAGAGTGATCATAAGAAATGAGTTATCATTTTAAATGAAATAAACAAGCTTGCCAATGGCATAACTCATAATATGAAGTCCTGGCAGTTCTTTTGACACCTATAAGTAAACCTAGGGTTCAACCCATAAATGTACGAAAATAACAAACAGAAAAAAAATTGCGATGGCAATAAACAAACTTTCCAATGATGCATAACAAAATGGAATTGATACTGTAACATTATGATATTTCAAACTTAAGTTTCCAAACTGTTTGTTTTAAGTTTATATTTAAATACCAGAATGTTACTCCCTTTCCAGTGTCATACATATACATATCTTACCAAAAAAATCCATTATGAACTTCATAGCTTGATGGATATTTCAAACTTTAAATCAGAAGCCAAGATCAATGGAACTTTGTCCCTCATACAACTAGAAAGGTCATGAATAAATTTAAAAGAGCACAAATGGTTAACAAGCGAGCTAAATGTGGTAGTTTCTAATGCGGCCATTCCATTATGAAGGGATAAAAAAGAGAAGTGATTAGGCTTGTAAGCATTATCCTGAAAGCAATTGTTAGCAAATATTCAGCAAAGGCAAATGATAGAGAAAGCTGCTCACACAAGGAAATGTTCACAACCTGGATGTCTCTATTCATGCATTATGGACTAATACTGATAGTAAAAACAAGTCATGTTCAAGTGCAAACTAAATGACATGCAACACATGCAGAAGTACCGATCAATGCACTGAACAAAAAAAAGTCATAGAAAATCTGAAGTTTAAGTTCCATAAAGGTCCATTTCTGAACCTCTCATTCAGTTGCCTTCATGTCAGTTATAGTACAACTTTGGCAGTGATATAGTGTTGAAGGCCATGACTGTTTTGTTTTAATGCATCCTGAAGCAAACAATAGACACTCAATATGTCCTGACATCACACACGTAAACAAGAATACAGACCAATTGGGGCAACAAAGGAAGGTAAAAACGGTTGGTCACAGACAAATTATTTTCATACAAAAAGGCATGACAGAAGAACAGGATACGATCAATGAGAAGTAATGCCAAAGTTGATTTTTAGCATGTGCACTGACATGATAAGAAGTACATACTTGTACAGCCCTGAATATCAAGCAACATTGTAGAGAAAGGAATTTTTGGGTGTTCTAAACTACGAATTGGTGTTACGAATTCATGAAAGTTTTAAGATGCCATAATGCTATTGAATACAAGTTGCACTTTATTAGCAAAATGTGGATGTAAATATATTTGGTTGATTGTGTTGCTTATAGACCAAATAACTCAAGGGTTCAATCGTTAATCATTTGTGTTTGAATTCACTTTATGTTTATTTGGATGGTGGCTTCGACTAAGTTAGAGTTTCCAATAAAATCTTTGATACACTAATTGGCTGTTTTCTGGATGTAACCTTCTTTGTTTTTTTTGGATTGTTTTCATGTTGGATAGTTAGGTTGAATAGGATTAGAAAATAATAATCCAGATTTTTGTGTTGTGGGAAAGATGTGGTCCCAGAGCAGCTTTCTTTGAAACCGTGGCCATGTTGATTTGATTATATGAATGAAATCCTCTGGGAACCCCAGAACTGATGTGAGCTTTTTATAATATGTTTAGGAAGTTTGAACAAATGACCAGCCTCACTGCACTCACATAGTATCATACTATATGGAATACCTAATAATACATTCTTCAGTTTTGTTCTTTCACGTTATCTTCGTTGAATCTGAATTGACTTTTGGCATTCTACAACTGTCATATAAGTATCCATTTTAATATATTTTGGTCGCAATTTACCGTATTTACGGTATATTTGCTCATTTTGCAGCTGCCTTGTTCAATTTTCAGTATGTTTTTAATTTTTTTGAAAAATTGATGCACTTGCAGATGTCATCCACATAATCAAGTTGACATGGCCTAGCTGCAGATTACAAGCTTGTATATACAATAGAGAACATCATGCTGCTTGAGGGTATCTTTCCTATGCTTTTCCGTGTACTTCTTTTATTCTGTGGCTAAAAATTCTTACATTTAAGAACAACCCAGATTACATGAAATGGTGAAAGGACACAGCAAGATTATATCATGCTTCAGGACACAGGAGACCAGAAAATATTTGGAAGAGAGCAAGCAAAAGTCTTTTGTTTGTCTTTGAATATGGTATGGAAGCTACCTTTGATTGCCATTCTATATGCTGGTGTTTCAACAATAAAAAAAAAGGACTTTCCCTTTCCCCTATAGAGGAGGGATGATGGAAACATCATGTGCATAGTGGGGGCTTGTTACTGCTGTCACAGCAGTGTTGAATACCCACTCAAAACTAGGACTGCATCGTCCTCAGAAATAAGTACATATCACCATGACTGTACCAGAACAAGTGACGGCACCCCGCAGGTCTCCTACACAACCAGGACCAAGGTAGACATTATGACGCGCTCCGAACATTCTCGAGACATCGACTGCTTCATAGGACCTCAAAGGCCTGTACCTGATGGATAAAAGTACTGGCCATGGAAAGACAACATTGGCAGTTGTTATGTTGTTATTGGCAGCAGCAACAACTTGGTAGGTAATTATGCTCTACCAGGTGTTTTGCCTCAACATACCAAAACATATCAATCCCAAAACTGTATAATGTACACAACATCTGTGGAGTCCCTTTACCGCTCAGCCTGCCTGGTTGCCATCAGCAATGGCGTTGCAGCATTGTTCAGCTTGATGAGTCTCTGCTCTCTCTGGCAACAGGGTTGGCTGGACACAGCAACTTCCCACTGGAATGTTGAGCCTTGGGAGAATCACCTCAAGGATGTCTTTGTTGCTTGCCTTGAAGTATCAAGCACGTTGCTGGTTTTCAAATAGGAGAACTTCGGGGATGAAAGGTTGTGCATGGCATATCCTGCTTGCCAAGCTTGGCCCCTTACAGCTCCTTGCACCTCTTGCCTTGTACTACATGTGGATCCTTGAATAGCAGACCTTTGGGGATGTTGCCTATTCCAGTCATGGCCCATCTACCTTCCATGGCAAGTTGGCAGGGGCAAACATCTGTGCTATTGCCTTCTTCAAGCTCATCTTGAAGCATCAAGCCTCTTGTTTTCTTCATGTTCCCTGAATGACAGAGCTTTGGAGATATGAAAGGTTGCGCATGTTCCAGACATACCACCTCAATCTGCTTGGCAAAGAAAAACCTCTGTGTTGAGGTTGATGTGATGTATCTATCTGATTCTCACCATCCCACAGAGACCATTCAACAGCAAACAGGATGTCTTACGCCTTTCTAACTGTGTGTAGTCAACATTGATAGAAGAGCTTCTTATCTGTCTTGTAGCTGATGGATATGCCATCCCAGCTGTTATGTTGAAGATATCACCAAGCATGACTATGAAGGTTATGCTGATGAGTGTTGGCAACAGGACAAAATCTTGCTTCACTCCATTGGTCCATGGGAAGGCTGCTGATGTTTCTCCACCATCAACCCTAGGCCTCAAGCCAACTGTCATTGTCATGCCATCATGAAATGAAACCAATGGTTTTATGAATAAAAACCATGACCAATCATCCCATATTCTGTTGAAACTGAAGAGTGCACAACAAGCTGTACAGCTTCCCTGGCAGTCAGCTTCACTTTTGTTATGTCAAGCAGGGCACTGCAACTCTGTAGGATTGTCTCTCATACCAGAACCAGAACTGGCCATCAAGCCATGACTCTCCCCATGAAGTTTGAGCTAGGTGGTTCTGCATCCCTTGGCCTGGTGAAACAATAACTAATCCAATAATGTGGAATTACCCGAATTCAAAAATTCCAAATAGGGCAGTGTACCTGAACATGTACCAGTAGAACAACATCAGTCCAAAATACCACGGAACATACATGTACGTGTACATGTACATGTACCTGAACAAACTTTTATTATACTCATTGTAGAACACAACTTTTACCAGCAATACACGATGTTGTTACTAAAACATGTTAACTGTTTATTCATCTTTCTGTCATCATTGAAGACCACAAGTTACACGTACATTGCCAAGTTGTTCAGGTACAGGTACGGGTACACTTCTTAACCAGAACCTGTAATAGTGTAAAACCTCTGTGCAGAAGTCCATAACTGATGAAAGATATACACTGATATACAGTCGTAAAAACATTAAAAGGTGATGCAGCACCATTGGTCTATAGGGAAAGCCTTGGGGCCTCATGACATGTGCAATGTTAGAAATGTCAAGACAGACTATGGTACCACTGTGAATAAAGAAGCACTGATCCAGTCAAATATTCAACAGAAGAATGTATACTCTAACCATTACTATGCAAATATCTACATGAACTTACTGTATAGTAATTTATTTATAAGAATATATAGTGGTAAACTATTTATGGGTATGTGTAAAAGATCAAAGATGATTATCTTAAAAACAGCAATGTCCACTAATTGTTAGGGGAGGCAAATAAACACATACTTTTGTTGAAGTGTTTTCTTTTTAAAGATTTTTTGATGAAGTTTGAGGTTCCTGAAATAAAACGTTTCTTCAGCTGACTCAGATATGGACGGCAACATTTATGAATGTTACATTTAATTCAGTGGTTACATTAGTGTCCTACCATTATGTGTGCTGTAGCATTATACTACCAACTAAATGACTTAAGATTTCAAAATCAAATCAAAAGTAGCAGATCTACAAAAATGTATATATTTTACAGGAAGTAACATATGAACATAGACAGACTGTACAAACATACAGATTGGGAAAGTTATGAAAGTTAACTTTGAGTAGATAATGGGTATATACATCATACAAAGGCAGAACTCAAACACATGGTTACATGCAAAATTGTATGTTCTAATGGCAAAAGTATCACATTTAATGTTTTTTGATATTTCACCTCCAAAAATTGAATTTCAAGGTTGTGATCATAATAAATTCACCTCCAAAATTGAATTTTTTAGACACGTCACCTCTAAAATTGAAGCTTTCTAGAGATCACACCTCCAAAATTGAAGCTTTGTAGACATTTCACCTCCAAAATTGAAGCATTCTAGACATTTCATCCCTAAAACTGAAGACTTCTAGACATTTCACCTCCAAAATTGAAGTTTCCTCTAGAGACACTTAACATAAAAAATTGAGGATATCTAGTAGACATTTCACAGACATTTCAACTCCAAAATCTTCTGGACTTTAAACCATCAAAATTGAAAGTTTCTAGACATTTTACCTCCAAAACTGAAGGTTTAAAGATGGCTCGCATCAGAAATTGTAGGTTTCACCTTTTCACCTCCAACTTTGAAGGTTTTTAGACATTTCACCAACCAAATCGAAGTTTTCTAGACCATTTCACATCAGATTCTGAAATTGAAGCTTTCTAGACATTCAAAATTGAATTTTTCTAGACATTTCACATCCAAAAACTGAACTTCAAGGTTTCTAGACTTTTCACCTAAATGTCATATTGAAGGCTATTGCCTTTAAAATGGATGGTTTCCAACTTTTTCATCTTAAATCTTAGATGGTGTAGATAGGTAATTCTACTGGTTGTTGCATGTAGATATCTTGAGACCTGTCACTACTTATTAGGATAAAATTCCAAGCCTATTTCTTTTAAGAACAAACATTAAAATATTTTTCAAACCTGTTAGAAGAACATACCTTTTCAGCCCCATCCAGATTTTAAATGGTTTCAAATCTTTCATGTTTTACTTACATCATATTGCTCCGCCTTCCCTTTCCACTCACACAGACCTGCGTTCAGACACTTAACTGGCAGGTCTCCAATGTCTCGCTTGATAGCTCTATCCGGAAATGCCTTGATTCAAAATAAAACACAAATGTTATGACTTTGGATAGAGAAAAGTGACATATAAACACTGACTTAAGGCAGTACATGTAGGCTAATGGGTAACAATTTAATAATTTGGTACCAAAATTATGGCTTGATTTTCTGTATAGTGACTGACGTGTGTGATAAGTATACTGCTTGACATATACTAATAGTATTAAGAAAATACACTGAAATAGGAAATAGCCCCCAAAATATACATTTTCAGCCCTTTTCCTTCACCTACATGTACCACCTGTCCACCTTTGATGTGATTATCAGAATAATGTCTGCAATGATTGCAGTATCATGGATCTGATATCATTATTTGACGTACCTTCAAATTGCAGTTCGAAATTCTGCAATAGTTTATGTGTTCCTCAATAGCAGTGTGCCTGATGGTCTTGACTGCTTTGCTGCGCTCCTCTGACATGAGATGCCACCATATTGCTTTGCATTGTATTTGTTTATGTTTTCATTAAAATATTTTGTCTTCTCAACTCTTGCCGGAGAGAAGACTGCAATGTCAGACTTTGCTAAACTATTTTCAAGAGTTTCCTGTTGCTATACTGTACACTTTGCATATGCTTTCTTAAAGCTGTTCCAAGACATGACATGGATTTTCTTCTTTCTGTGGTCACCAAGGCAACAATTCATCTTTAAATTCAAAATTGCTGACTGAAAAAGAGACATTTATGATGGCAAAGTATTGACATGCACATAATGCAATGCACACATCACAGTCAAATAGATGAGTTATACCAATAATAACATTAGTATATTTCTAAATACACTGTGTTACAATCTGTTCTTCAGAGACATTCACAAGTGTTGGTGTACACAAAAATGTAATGGTGGTATAACCTGGTACAATGTATATAATAGTAGTCTTCTTATTTTTCAAAAGTTGGTACACATGCAATTGCGAATCCTTTGAATTCCCTCTATTTTGCAACATTTGAGATTTATACCTGCTCTCTCTTTAGCATTGAATCTTCTGACTGCACATCCTGTGGGCATTGTTTGCACATCTGTATATCTGGAAGGCTGTAAATAGAAAATATAGACCTGAGTAACAAACAATCAATGGAAAATAGTTAATATAACATTTCACTAAAGAAAGCAAACTGATTGGTCCAGATTCTATCAGGTACCTGATATATATAGATACAAGTAATAATATCAATAGAAACAATAATTAATGGAATGTACGAATGACTGAATCTGAGGAATTTGATTAAAACAATCGTTAAGAAATCAAATTTTTATGAACTTAGTTTGTATGACCTAAATAGTGGCAGATATACTCAATGCGGCTCAGACAAAATTTGAAGAAGCTCCAGACACATGACAGATATTCCTCTGTGAACTGCTCTCCAATCTGAACTAACACTAGGAAAATGATCTCAGTTGTTCCATTAACTTTTATACAATGTGTATTAAGGGCATGACCATTTTTAATTTAAGGTAATGACATGCATATGACATAAATGTAAATATTTGATGTCTTGTATATATGTCATTGTATTTGTGAAGTCCAGTGCCCCTAGGGCAAGTGACTAATAATCTAGATTCAGATAAAGTCTCAAGTCTCCTCTTCAAACAGGTGCGCCTCATCATCACACTTTTTTTTTATCGTGCTGTGAATAATTACGTACTCGAAGATTTCATCCAGACATGATTTGCAATAGCGATGACCACAGTATGTCTGGAAGGGTTCCCGGAGAACAAGGCGGCATGCTGAGCACAGGTACTTGTCTTCTACCCTGACTTCAAAGATTTCCCGTGAGTATCCTGGCATCTTGTATTCAACACCTGCAATGGAAATAAAAACATTAGTTATGCACTTCCTGACCCACTATACCAAACATCAAAAAGCAACTGTTATCTACAACTCGGTTTAGTTCTTAGTTGGCAAAAGAATTTACTGAGACCTTATACAAGTAATACTATATTAAACAAGAGTTCGGAGACCTCATACCTCCATGAAATATTCTGATTATGCAAATGACTTTCTTATGCTTGCTTATGTACACCTTTCACTAATTTACACAGGTCACAGTGTTGACAGCCCAATCATTTACTACACATACTAAGAAGAATTAGGATACTTCCATTTAGGATAATTAATTATGCAAATTAGTCACTTATTTGCATAATTAGTATCTGCTCAACTTCGGCCTGCCACGAACTACATATGTAACATATATTTGAGTCCTATATTGGAAAACACTGTAAATATAGATTTTCCTCATTAAATATGCAAATTAAGTTCAAATTTGCATAATTTGTACTTCATAATGTACATCTCTGCCACAGGTACCTGCATACCAAATATGGAAATCCATTATTCCTATGTTCCATTATTCTCCTTGAAAGATTTTGACAAAAATGCTCCTGCAGTTACAGAGCAAGCCGCTAGGGGGCTCAAACATACACCACTTCTTCCTTACATCAAAAGCTATCTGCCATGAAGAAATTAAGACCATAGCATATCCGGTTAAAAAGATATAAAAAATGGAAGTTCTGCTGCAGTACCAAGGTCACACACCAGGAGGCCCAAAATTGACCTTGACCTTCGTCTTCCCCACCCCTACCCATATACAAAATATCACCGTAGTCCATCAAGAGGTTCCCAAGTTATGATGTCCACAAATATCCGGAAACACACACACACACACACACACACACACACACACAGACAGACACACTCAAAACTATACCTCCATTTTTTCATGGAGGTAACAACTTAAAAAGTGAAATATTGCAGAACTCTGCTTAGCTAGGGATGGAGAAGAAACTAGAAAAGCCGACATTTGCTTGAGAGCAAATACAGCATATTTCAGCCACTCCCTCCCCATGCAACAACAAAATCACCCATTTGAAAAATCACTTTTACTAATGAAGGTTCAACTCAAAAATGAATCTGACAAAATCCTACTGTGCAAGAATGGACTCCAGTACACCCCATTTGAATTTGCACAATAGACCAGTCCAGAAATACTTTTGAACAAGAAACCGAATCCAAAATTGAAGTTCGCAAAAAAGGTCCCCCTTGCATGAAAAGGTGTAATAGACCAGTCTAAAACACTTTGACATGATCACCAAAGTTCAAAAATGGATTTAAAAAAATGCCCCCATCTGTGCAAGAATGGACTCTCCCAGCACACCCCATGTAAAATTGCAAAATAGACTAGTTGAAAATACACTCACTGAAAGACTTAAGGTATTTTGGTTGGCTAAATACCACTGCAGTGAAACTATGTTTTTCATGTACATAATGATGGTTACAAACTCACGGTTGCGCAAACTGATATCTACTAACGATCTGTAGTTACAGTGGAATTCGCTTATTTGGATAGCTCATTTGTCAGCGCATTTTATCCAATAGTCCGAAGTATCCAACAGTCCGAAGTTGGGCCACTTAGGACCGAAGGGACACTACACACACGATACGGAACTTCATTTACAAAAGACCCACAAAACTTTTTACTCAGACATTTGTTCATCTAGAACAGTAGTCTAAGGTCTCATTCCTGTATTACTCCGAGTGTAGAGTCTAAAGGAATCCGGGCGAAAAAATTATATGGCCCGCAAAGCGTTGTTTTAGGTGGACCATAAATTCCCATTAATAAACCATAACTGATATGAAAAGGAATTTAGATGAAAGCTTGTGTATTATTGGCATGATCATGCACGAAAGTTTCGTGACCCGATCGATCCTCGGACGTTTACGTTTATTTGTACTGAAAGCTCCGGTCAGGCCCCGGGTATTGAAGACGACCTCTAGCGAATAGCGGCTAGGTGCATTTTGAAATGTGATAGAAATTGTTGCGTCGGCTAGATTTGGGTGAAAATTTTTTTATTGTCTAACAAACGTGTGTGCTTACAATAGAAAGCAAAACATCTCCAAATAGACTGTGTTTTAATTGGATTTGCGGACATAGAAGCTGTGTGTTAAAGCATTGAATTCAATGGGGCGATCTAATTGTGTAATGAAACCCTAAGCAGTAGTTAACCTACAGTACTGCTTTGAATGAATGGAACGTCAACTGTTTGAATCTATAACATCATTTAATAGCCAGCAAAATATCGAAGAGATTCCAGTTACAAGCTTTACATAATTATATGTTCCGATATTATACAATTTACGTGCGGTGATAAATCTAATAAAGATTTTTAAGTCGGTGGCTAAATGAACATGTAGAAAAATACGCTTGACTTGCACTGCCGAGGGCATAACTAAATGAACCACAACAAAGACAAACACAACTTCGCTTGTATTGGCCGGAAAAAATCATGTTGATTTCGTAATTTTGAGCAAAATGACGGTACGTATTGGAGAGATAAACTCTTCACCTTCTTATTTACATCTTGTGTCCACAAACTACGCTGAAATTTCAAACTCGACGCCGTCTTTCGCGGTGGAAGACGGAAAAAATCAATGTCAAAACATTTAAGATGGCGTCGCAGCGTGGGTTGAGATATCCCACCATTCAATGCGGCTGATTGCGACATCACAGTTCATTGACCCTGTTGCATTACGTGCGCTGCAAAAATCTATGTAGCGCAGCCGAAATCAGCTCAATAATGAGACAGTGGCTATGTAAAACACATTTTTTTGTAGGGTAAACCAAATTTAGACATTGTTTGAAGGCGAAATATGAACTCAAAAGCGTGTTGACGTCCACCCATCATGCCTTGCAACCTACCAAAATGGCGCCTGACCAAATGTTCGCGCGCTTCCACAGCGGTATCGGCAAGATTTTTGGTGGAATCTACCTTTCTTTCGGTCCTTTTCATGATTCTATAGCGCCCTCATCTGGCTCAAGGTAGGTACTGCAGGATTAGGGACTGCTGTGTCCAAATCAGGGCTGTCTCCAGCTTAATTTTTTTCCGTCCCAATGAATTGCTGATTTTCCTGGTTAAGTATGTCATTTTAAGTATATGCCTTCATACATACAGTTGTTGGTTAATTTTCACCTCATTTTGTAAGTTATAGCGTATATTTTCCCATTTTTATTCGATAAACGTTGACATAATCCTATCCAAAAACCCGAAGTTTGAGATGGCGGGTTATCCAATTCTGCGATGTCTTAAACAATAGAATGAATGGCAAATGGTTTGGGATTTCGCAATTCTATACAATTACCCGAATTATCCAAATAGGCGTAATATGAATAATTGGAATCAACTGTATTAAGAATTAATTTTTTCTAATTACATGTAGATGAAAACAAACATTTTCTAATTACTACAGTTCATTAGTAGATATCAATTTGCGCAACCGTGAGTTTGTAGCTTTCATCATTATGCAACGAAAAACGAAGTTTCATTACAGTGGTATGTACCAAAGTGCTGTATTTTGTCATATAAATAAATAATATTAGGGGCAATAAAAATGATGACGTCATCAATTTGGCCCCCAAAAATCAGATTTAGAATTCTTTCATGGCCATCTATCAACAGTCATTACGGCTTCATTCTTTCTTAATTTATCAATAAGAAAACAGTGGAAGGTCAAAATGCCAATTTAGCCAACCGAGATACCTTAACAAAATCCCCAGTCCAAAGATGAATTTTTCTTAAAATGAACCCCTCCGCGTAACAATGGACTCTTCCAGATAACACCAGGCTTGCTGATTGGCTTCCAAATCCTCCTCACGATATTCATTCAGGCTAAGTGATTGGTTACCTTTTTAATTACTAGTAAGTTATATTGGCATACAGTTCTGCAAGTGAGAAAGCCTAAAAATGGGGTCGACGACCTTGAGGTCATTGACCCTGTAGCCATCGGAAAATGACCCAAAAAATCCCCCCCAAAAATTGTTTTGAAGTGGTTCATGCCAAAAATAATACATGGGTCATTTGGATGAATATCTAGTGCACCCCTGTACCAAAATGTAGGTCATTTGGCTGCAAAACCAGCGTACAGGAGCGAAAAGTGTCCTTTTTTGTAAAAAAAAATGGCCCAAAAATCGCATAATTACGCATTTTGTTGTACTGTATGCCAAAAGTGTTATTGAATCCATGTGCGCATATGTGAAGTGCACTTCTATGCCAGAATTTGAGCTCAATTGGTCGTAAAACCAGGGTACTGGAGCCAAAAATGTACTTTTTTGGTCAAAAAATGGCCAAAAAAAATCACAAAAGTAAGCATTTCGTTGTGCTGTATGCCAAAACTGTTATTGACCCCATGTGGGCATATGACCATGGCACCTCTGTACCAAATTTCAGGTTATTCTGATGTAATACCAGGGTACAAGGGCCAAAATATACAGTTTTGGTCTAAAAATTGCCCAAAAAACGCAATAAAATCATTTTAAAGGCAAATATGAAAAAAAAAATTTAAAAAGCCTAAGGGAATTGGCCCACTCTACCCTTGTCCAAATTTCAAGTGATTAGGTAAAAGAATGACGGAGATAACGTGTTTTGAAGATTTGACAGGAGAAGAAGAAGAAAGAAAGAAGAAACATTACGAATACAATATATTTCATCGTACCTGTGGTATGGCTGAAATATAAATACCTGGTGTGCACATGTACATACTGATATGACTGTTGAAACTAGGGTTCAGCAGGTAAAAGGACTGTGTGCAGATAATGTCAAATATGAATGTTAAACTTTAAAGTCACCAATAACTGTTATATAGTTGCAGAATAGCAAATATACAAAAGTAACGAGCTCCTTTCTCAGCACTGTGACACCTGGTGAGTGCTGAAGTGGTCGTCTGCACTTGAAGTCCAGCGCAGTGCAGGGCCGAGACAACTACTATTCCGCACCGGAGATACCTGTTCTACCTGTAACTATAATATTGTTTGCCAAAAAGATAGGAAACCTGTTGTAATAGTTGTCTACCTGTAATGTAATGACCTAATGTTTGTGGGCGCCCAGTGCTGAGGCCGATTTGACTGTTGATTCAGCACTGGAACACCAGTGCGGAACACGCTATTTTTGCATATTTGCTGCAGAATACACCTGCTTGGTTGTTAAAACTCAATAAAAGCTCTGTGTGTGTTGTGCTGGATGGTACTAGTGTACCATGGGGGGGGGGGGGGGGGCCTAGCTCTAAATGTTATGAAGTAGATTTCTAGCGAGGTCAACGCCCATGAAGCCGGTTCTTTCAAATGCAGAGTAACCAATTAACGCCAGACCGGTGGCACGCGAGGGCCAGGGAGGAATGTTTCACACCTTTTGTCCGTCGATTACTAGCTGTTGAATACCGTCAATACATTACAAAGGACATCTTTGTGGGGCTTCCTTTAGTTTGCAGCATGTATTTTTATGAGCTGGTCCCTTTGAATGCTGGTTATATAGAGTAGAAGGACGGACTGAATAATCAGCAAACAACACGACTTGAGTGCATAACGCATATATTTGACAACTTACTACAGCCGTTGTACACCGGGTCATCAGAGACGTCTCTTTACCTTGTTACAAGGTACAAGTTGTAAGTTGTAGAACTACGTACTGTTTTTATTTTTGTGAATGCAAGGAAATAACACTGAAACATAGGGTGACACGTACTAAAAGTCACAACTTTTTGGGTTGACAACATTTTGGGGAGTGACAAGAAGCGAAACATTTCAGTTACAAAAGTACGACCGTATAGTGATAAAAAGTAAAATATTCAACAAAAGAAAACTTTTTAAAAATTGCACCACGTCAGGTTCGAACTCTGGTCCAAAAGTTACAAATCCAATCACTGGTCAACTACGCCACGAAGCCTTGAGGTTCAAGTTCACGAAAAATAGAACTAAAGTGACAAAGCGCGTAATAAAAGAGACGGAAATAAACTGTAAGGCCGTCATTTCAAAAAGTTTAATGGCACGAAAACTCGCTACAGTCCCGACACCTTTAGATCACCAAAGTAAACTTTTTAAACTGATATATAAAGTTGTTTGTGAGCAAGTAAAGCTCCCGCACGGTGCAAAATGACGAACAATAATGCCTGCTTGATTTGAGTTCACGGCATTTGCATGATAAGCAAGGGTGCGAAAAGCTCGCAGTTATCGCCCAATGTCAGTGACCTGCCAGCAGCTATTTGATTGGTCCTCGCTAGAAACTACTGAATGTCAAATAGTCTACACGGGGGGGGTCAAAGTTCATGCAGAGTCACAGTGACAAGGTGAATGCCTGACGAGTAACAGTCCAACTGTTCCTCTCTTAGAGACTTACCTGCCCCACCAATACAATTCAAACTGGAGATTGCTCAGTCTTAATTTGCCCGTGTACTTGCCACCAGAGCATGTGTTTGGTTGAAACGTTATTTTATACACACTGCCCAGAACAAGATGGCGGACGGTGCAAAATTATATGTTCCAAAGTCCATTACGTTAACATGCTTGCTTAAACTTTCACATATTTTAGAAAAGGAATTAATAGATGAAACTTTAAGTGAGCTTGTATTGTTGCAGTTGTGCTTGTTTGACTTTTCCCGTCCTATAATTTTTAGCGTTCTCCTACGCGACCTTAAATCCCCTGGCAGAGCATGATATTTTTTAGATGCGCTCTGACGTTATCGTGATTCTGGAGCTATTCAGCTATTACTCAGTAACGTTACAAACATTGACTTCAAAACACACTTACCAGTACTCAAAACCTAAATTCTTCGGCTCTAATGCATAGTTTAACACTTCGACACGTCGCTGCGTCTGGCCCGGCCTTGTGACCAAGCTAAAGTATCCATCCGCGATGTAAACACGATGTTCGGATAAAAAAAACAAAAAATCATGCAGTACATTTGATTTCCGCATAGTGGCGCCAATAGCCCATTTTGCTTTATTTGCAGCTCCTTTTGTCTCTGAAATGCTTCAATCATGTTCATCTCTTTTGACGAAATTTAGGATGGCGGATATCTGTGACCTGGCGCAATTATATTAACGTTACTAAACTTTACTTGAACTTTTATCTATATTATAGGGTTCAAGGAAGGTGCCTTAATTGTCCTTCTTAAGTATTTTTTTTTGCGATTACGTGCTGTCTTCTGATTGGCTACCATAACAAGGTTGTCAAATGATCTGGAAAAACTATCACAACACAGCTATAGTAGTAGCCGATCAGAAAACAATTCGGACATTGAAAGTGCCGACAGTTAAAACCACCTGTTCTCTTTTTTTTTTTTTTTTTAGTTCTGCTTTTTTTATCCTCTGAGCCCTTTCTATCCTCTGAGCCTTTCGCCATGTGGCCGAACTTTTAAACTTTATACGCGTCCAGTATACAATTTCTTTTTAAATTCTAACATTTTGAAAAATATATTTACAATCAAAATGACTAACAATGCACTCAAAACGTCTGTAGACGTTTTGTCATTTCTGTAAGGTGAAACCAAGCGGCAGCAGGAAGTGGTCGGACTGCATGTCATGTCGTGCTAGTGCAAGTCTTGTCCCCCACCCTTTACCCATGGGCCATGGAGGCTATATGTTTTAGAAGTCCTTGATGGTGAGATAGAAGAGTAGTCATAGTACGATTCATACTTTTCCTTATCACCCAAACACGAACTTTGGCATGTGACTAACGGCATACAGATTACAGACATCCGGCCACGGTACACATGTCGCTCAACTTTCACTATAGAAAATTAAAAGAAAAAATATTTAAAAATCAAAAGTTAAACGTATCGTTAATATGGTTATGTCTACAATATCTTTGAGTTGCTCTCTATCAACTAACAAAACTTGCTATAGTCACAAAATAGGGTTTTACATTATATTGGGAAAAGAAATATGCTATTTTCACAATGAACTAAGCAGCCCAGAACCCGGAAGTACCACCAACAATGCATCAGCGACAAAACCAGACCTTCGAACACGGTACACTTCTGTTGTTGAAATACGTACACTCACCTTATTTGCATCTGTGAATGGCTGATGGCATATGGAATTCAAAATTGTACAATTTAAGCGGGAATGTAGTCCTTTGGCGCCTTAGTTTTTTTGGCGGGCCAGTGTCACGTGTCGGTGAAATGCGCATGCGTGACATCTGAGATAAACAAAGTTATTTGCTTGTTACGTCTAATGTGGTTTTGTACATTGGTGCTCTTGCAAAAACTGTAGAAGGTATGAGTAAGAACCCTAGTTAGACTATGAAACAAATTTTAGGTGAACTGGACATTTCTTTCATAAGCAAGATCTGAGAGGACTATCTGAAGGTTTCATGCAAAATTTAAGTCATTCTCGTTTCGTGCAATGCGGTTAGCATGGGTACCGCCCTTAGTCTGAAACTAACACAGATGGCTGATCATGGCTCACTGAGCCAAAAAACGACAACATCGGATCGCAATTATTGACTGCCCTCAGAACTCTTTTAGTTAGCGTCACTGAAAGTGATAGATTTTTTTTTATTAATTCGTTCCCCATTTTTCAAACGCTGTTGTCAAAGTCCCCTAAAAGATGCAGTTTCTATGATGGAGAACTGATGACTACGATTAATGTGATAAAATATTTTGGAAAATGAAAACAATTTAGCGCTTAGCTGTGCGTGTCCTACTTTCCCAGGATGCTTATCAATATATTTCAGTCAACGCCCGTATACCACTATCCAAACTCACCGATAATTGCAAAAATATGCTCTTATGGTCTTGATACAACGCATGTACGACTGTACCTTTGTCCTGGTTGTTGGTCAATGTGATGGTCTGCGGCACTGCTCTTAACTTTGAATTGATTTATCTGTGAAACAACATTCTCAAACATTAATGGAAAAGTTGTTATATCCACATTTCTCACACTACGCCATATACATATATATATATATATATATATATATATATATATATATATATACATATATACGCCATATACATATATATATATATATATGTATATGGCGTAGTGAGTAATGTGAGGTTATAGAGAGACCTATATATGCTATCAGATACTTCACCATCCTATATATATATATATATATAGGATGGTGAAGTAATTTGCCTGGAATCGACTTGACTGCTTTGTCCTGCCAGGAAAAGAGAATGATACAAGTATTCACTTTTTTCACATTCCAAGATATAATCATTTTTTGGAAAATACATATCAAAACATTTGCTTGTGGAAGCATGCAAACTAGTGACTGATTTCTAAAATGCCGATGTATTACAATGTGTACCGTGACGAAAACTGTCGGGCGCTAACTCATTTGAAATTTGCAAAAATGACATTTAGTTCTGTGCGGATTAAATCCACTTGGGTCGACTGGGTAAGGATAAAAGATCAAGAGCTGCTAGTATGTAAACGGTTTCGGTCCCTCAAAAATCCTAAATATAGTCGGAATCCTCTGTTGTAATGCTACTCCCTTAGTTATTTCTGGGGCCTGCATTGGGCGTCCCTTCAACGCTTACATATTACGCTAAATTCAGTAAGTGTCTCTCTAGTACGCCCCACGGTAAATTCATCCTCCTGCGCAGGGACATCCAACGGCGTTGGATGTCCCGGCGTAGGAGGATGGGTAAATTCTGAAACTTCGAATTTGGAAGGCCACAATTGAGCCCGATAAACATCACAACTTGCTTATAAATGAAGCCGATAGTGTCATTTGATTTTCGTGTTTATAGGAAAACAATAATGTGAGGTTATAGAGAGACCTACATATGCTATCAGATACGCTGAAATTCGCCATACTGTGACACATCTAAATGGAGGAATCGTGGTACCACGTCATATCTATCCCAACGTAACCTAACGTACAGTCTTGACAGCGTAACCTAACTCTATTGTAAGTCTCTTTGGAGATAAATGCTGGAGTCCCGCCATACACATGCAGGCGTAGTTGTAACCACACCTAAACTTACCTGTTCCTATTGCAATCATAATGGGCACCCCTGGACTTCATTCAAGTACATTCGTCGCTGAAATACGTCGTACTTTGTTAACTGCGATATATCTTTCACTTACGCTTTACTTAAATGGACCGATTACGCTCTACACTAAATCAAAGCGGCTGATTAAGCTCCGAGGAAAGGACATGCAGACTGAATGAAGACTGAATTCGAAAAGCGCGCGCGACGTATCGATTTACACCCCGACCTTTGAACTTTGCACACGGATCAGCCAATAGAAGGCCGCCCGTCACGGAAAGTCCCTGACCGTTGAGCTGCCGACGGAAAACCCCAGTGACGAGCGACGGAAAAAGTCCCAGTAACGCCAACAAAAAGTCCAAAACGTTTGGAAATCCCCTGGACCTATAAAGCAAAATTACTAATGGGGAATCCCCACTAACTACAGCTACTTAAGACGCAATTTTTTTTAAACGCCCCGTTATGTTTACATGCAGTGTCTGGATCTGATTTTTCTTCAATGCCTAAGGCTGATACAAAATGGAATCAGCTTTATCAAATTAATAATTAGAGTAATTTCTTTGTCGCATACAGCGCATGCATATCACCTACAATTAAAAAGAAGCGTTATTAAGTATGGGGTTAATGGCAGTCAAAGCTACATACAGCCTTAATAAAAGCAAGAGAACTATTGACCTATACTGAGGCCTATATTACATATATCATATACAAGTGATCATGATGTCTAATTTTGATCGATCTGTGGATAGTGCAAACTGGGTATGGACATGCCAGCACGTCTGTTGCAAAGGTGGAGCGATAACACACGATCACGAGATATTTGTCCTGTCTGATGAAAAAAGTTCAAATTCATCCTGCTGCGTACCTCTATATTGAAGAATATGATATCTG
The DNA here is from genome assembly GCF_000003815.2 of Branchiostoma floridae. Lineage (NCBI taxonomy): Eukaryota > Metazoa > Chordata > Leptocardii > Amphioxiformes > Branchiostomatidae > Branchiostoma > Branchiostoma floridae. Next base: position 167,323 of record NW_023365936.1, read on the forward strand.
TGATTATCTTGCAATGATATTAACCTCGGAATATATTTGAGTGTTGTAGGCTGCAAAGCAATTGTTATCTTATCATCAATTTTGAATGTATTAGCATGCAAGATTGACTAGTATTGGATCCTGGTGCTCACAAGTCAACAGCTGTCGGGTGACCTAGCTGACATTGAAAGGGTGCGGGGAATGGGCGATCCGCGCCATATTATATGACGGTTACAGGCATTGGTTAATTGTACCGGTGTTTCTTAGGACTGACATCTGCCAAAAAAATAAAATACGACATTATATACCTACACATACACATGCACATACACATGCACATACATTACACATACACATACACCGTATACTAGTTGCGCTCGCTACCGCTATTTTCAACCCGGAAGTAACACACAGCGTCCGATTGATAAGCGGCTACCTTGTGCCTTGACAATTTTACTATTGGAAAAGTAATTTGCTTACCAGAAGCTCATATGAACATTGTGGCAGAATGCCGTCCCTCCCGAAGTCTCGTCAAATTGTGGGAATACTTTCTCGGGGCCTGCTGGTACTTGCCCCGACGTGGAAATCCCCGCCGCCGTTGAAAAACAAACTGCGATGATATATGATGACGTGGCAATTCACGGTCAGTGTTTCATTCAATGTGGTTGAAAGGTGATCTTTGCTAATAAAATCAATATCTTGATTATCAGTTTGATTATGATATGGACTAAATGTTACTTATGTGCGTGCATATTAAAAATATATATTTTATATATATATATATAACATATATATGCTATATAATATAATGTTTTGAAATATATGATATAATATATAATCATATGTATATATTTTACACATATAGTCATCTTTAATATGTAAATACATCATGTAGTATATATATATATATATATATATATATATGTGTGTGTGTGTGTGTGTGTGTGTGTGTGTGTGTGTATGTGTGTGTGCATGTCAGCAACACATTAATGTATGATTCTAAACAATACCTTTGTATGACTGTCTGATACAGCTGCAGCGTACCTCGCTGTCACCCTCTTCATCTTCACTGAGGTCCATTCGAATTCTATACACAAAATGCTCACCAGACAGTCAAATACGATCGATCATGAATTCTGTAATCATAACACCGGGGTCCTGCAGTTCTGGGTAAGAACAATAAAATCACAAGAACAATATAGATTACAATTCATCGCTCGACAATAAACGAGTAAGACTTAACGTTACCTTAGCCTTAGGGTTATTTCCACAGCTACGACGGTTGCAGCCAACTGGCAACTGTGCAAAAATCAAACAAGAATAACTCTTGAGAGATCGCAACATCACATACCGAAGGTGACTCATAGCTTGGAGACGTGGGGAAAATATGTTCGCCAAGTCCAAGATGGGCCAAATCGTTTGTCATGCCCACACGTGCTCAACCGAGGCGTTTCCACAAGACGCCATTAGGCAAGTTACACACAAACTTGAAAGCTTCATCACGATACCTACGTTTCATATCTATGCGCTACTTTTCTGCAGAACGATCATTAGAACCAAATGTGATACATACATGACTTATATTTCTTTAAAACTCACATAAAATCAATTCAACTTGAGAAGTTGAAACCTTACGGATTTTTGGAGGAGTGAAAATGTAGTGGGACTACTTGCTGTCCGCCATGATGGAATCCTTCCGAGCTTAACAACTGGCACTGGACGCTATAGGAACACATGTTCAAGACATGTGGCGTGATGTGATTGGCCAAGATTTCAAGGTATATAGATACGATGCAACAACAAAGTACTGGCCATATCAATGTGAAACCAAAGGAATTTTAAAAAAACCAACCGACCAAGACGTAAACTTCATCCGTCAGCAAAAAGTTGGGACACAGATGTTTCGAAAATCTTTGACTCGTAGTTCCTGTTTAAATGTGACTAAAGGTGACTTGGTCACTCTGAAAACACCTTCGTGAAGTCACAAGTACCTTATGATGCAGTGGAATTCACCTGATCGTACAATCCCATTTCGTTGCTGGCTATTTATATCATACAGGGACACTCCAGTTACCCACATGACCTAGTCTTTGTCCAAAATGAGTCATCACGTTCGCGTCGGTAGAAAGTCTTGGGCAACGGGACAGAACTACGTCGGGTAGAACTACGACGGGAGAACCTGATGAAGTCCACCTCAAATGAAAAGGATAAAGGTTTGTTTTAATTTTTTTTTTTTCAAATCTGCCAATTGACTACCAATGACGTTGACGTACAATCAGTATAAAATCTCGTCTTTCACGAGCATTGTGTGCCATAATATGCAACAACGATGATCGAAATATCTCAGTCATGGCTTTTATTTTTCTTCCTTACATATTGAAGCTTTCACATAGAAGGCCTAATGTAAATTGAATTTGACCTTTGGCGATATAACAACAAAGTACTGACCATAACACTGTGAAACAGATAAAATATTTTTAAAAAATACTCACCGGCCAAGACCGGGCTATCAACCGTCAGCAAAAAGTTGGGAACACAGATGTTTCAAAAACTGTTGACTCATAGTTCCTGTTTTTAGGTGACTTGGCCACTCGGAAAATACCTTCGTAGAGCTACAAGTACATTGTGATGCAGCGGAATTCACCTGGCCATGTCGTACAATACCATTTCGTTGATGCCTATTTATATCATACAGTACAGGGACTCTCCAGTTTTCCGACATGGGCCTTTGTCCAAAATGAGTCATCTCGTTCGCCTTCCACAAAAGTCCTGGGATAGAAGTAGAACTTCGTCCGACATGTATCGACGGGAGAACCAAGTGAAGTCTACCTCATGGCCAAACGGAAATGATAAAGGTTTGTTTTCATTTCTTTCTAAATCTTACAATGGACTATGAATGACGTCGACATGAACTCGATGAAAAATCTTATCTTTCAAGAGCATTGCATGCCATGTGTTTCAACAACGATGATAGAGGTATTTCAGTCCTGAATTTTATTTTCCTTACATATGGAGGTTTTTACGTGAAAGTTAAAATGTAATTTTGATTTGACCTTTGACTGACAAGGCTACTTCTCGCGAGAAAGTCCGAGACGTAGATATCCCACTGGCCTTTGCGCGAAAATCCCCCTATACCTAACTTTCAGCTGACGCTATCTTCTCAGAAACAATCCAACCAAAGATGCCAATAATCTAACAAAGTAAATAAATCGATATGATTATGCAATAATCATACTGCCTGTTCCACAATCATCGACATGGTGAAGGACACCTGTCAGATTGAATTCGAAGTCTGGGCTACTGGCATGCTAGCGTTACAGTCTGAACACGAAGGTGTTAGATTTCTAACAAGGCATTTACGGTTGTATGGAGGTTGGTTCTGTATAAGACCGACGCTATAATGAAGATACTTCTGATAAATAGACGACCCTGCACCCCCCCCCCCCATAAAATAAAAGCCTGGCCATGTCTGCGAGCGAGGGAGGAAGGTCATTCTCATCCATGCACTCTCTACAAAATTTAGCTGATATCCAACGTACTGTAGCGGCGAAACTCCCTGCATGTGTCTTCGAATTCGCTATAAAATGTGGATTCCACATCACATTTTCCATATGACGTGCTACTGGAGCAGTGGTCGACTTTAGCCTTCAAATAGAACAGATCACTATATCAATAAAAGACCGTGAGAGACAAACAATGACATAGGTCTCAGGCTGACCCCAATGCAAGTCATGGGTTAAGCAAACTTAATGGCTAAACGTCACTAGCCCACACACTCGCTGATGCTCTTACATTCAATCACGCAGAAGTCACATGAAAACTGTCATGTGATCATGTGTGTGTGTGTGTGTGTGGATGTGTGCGTGGATGTGTGCGTGTGTGTGTGTGCGTGTGTGTGTGCGTGTGTGTGTGCGTGTGTATGTATGTGTGTGTGCGTGTGTGCGTGTGTGTGCGTGTGTGTGTGTGCGGCGTTTTGTGGAATATTAAAGGTTGATTTCATGTTTCATCAATCATGATATAATGAGCCAGTGGTCCTGAGAAAACAGTCGAATATACATGTATCAGGTAACATGTATATATATCAGGTTATATATCAGGTGCATATAAACTCCAACTTCACAGTGTGGTTGCTATCTGTATATCTAAATGGCTGCACCTTGAAAATCACAAGACTTGCAGATTAACAATATGACACCCAATATGGTAAGCACTCATGTACTCTTAGATTATTTTCCCTTCCTTTTAGTCTTTTTCTTTTTCTTCTCGGATCAAGAAAGAACATCTGATTCAGAAATGTTGTATCTTTTTCTTTATTTCAAGCAAATTTCTGGACAGTTAAAAGAACGAATTCCACGTGTACATCATGCTAAACGTAGCATTCATTCGTACTTTAAAAGCTTTCTCAGAGTGCGAAATACTTTGAAGTGATTCATTTTTTTCCAAAAGCAACAGCAAAAGAGCAAATAACCAGAATTGCAGTCCAAAGAAGTTTGTTGATTGTCTATACCTGTGTTTTCGTACTTTTCAGTACAGTAATTAACAGTACCAATGCTTCATCACTACGGAATCCACAACTCTACTGTTATTCTACATTTCTGTCCACACGAATGTTACTTCGTTTCACGGTTTGTTCAAATTCTAAATCTGATCACGGTTGATTGATACGCTGGTTGGTCACGGTTGCCTGATAGTCCATGGTGTCGTCCCTGTCTGTAGTCTGTACTGGATATGCCACATGCCTTTCTGTGAAACCAAAATGAAAGCACAGTGAAGCGTAATCATGACAACTTGATCTGAATATTCTGTAAATGCAGAAACGTTCGCGGTGGTTTAATGTTCGAGGTTTTCGCGGTGGCCGCTTCACCGCAAACTTAAAGCCACCGCGAACATTTTCATGGCAGTAAGAGTTCAGGGTGCTACCGCGAACTTAAAACCACCGCGAACTTAAATGCATTTACAATAATGCTTTGTAATGCTTGATATCTTTTAAGTGTGCGACAGAGATGCACTCAATACAAATAAAATGTGACTTGAAGTAACAAAAAAAAACACCAAACATGATATCAAATGATTGTCGTGGTCATTACATTATATTTACCTTGATACCCCCTCCACGCATAGACAAGCACAGCCAGGATTGACACGAAGGCGATCACAGAGGACACAGAGATGCCAGCAATCACGGCTACACTTAGTCCCTGTTTGGCTGAGAGTGAAAGAGCACATTTACACTTCTTAGTAACTGTTACGGGCGTATCTGAGACTATAAATAACATTTTACGTGATGTGTACATTCGATAGTGATAGATATTGATATCCAATTTTGTCTGAGCAATTTAACGTGTTTTGGGGATATGCAACTTGCTAAAAACGGTGAGCAAGATACAGTAATATGTAGAGGGTGTTTGTGTACTTATTCTCACTGATACACAGGAAGGACATGGTACACACTAGGTGATAGTAGCATTTGATAAAATGCCATAAACAGTCATACCTCAAACGAGTTTATAGATGATGATAGACGGTCCCTACCTAAACACTTGCTACAGATGCTGGTATCAGGTGCACTGTCACACACATCACACTCTAGACAGTCACTATTGATGGGCTCCCATTCATAACCAGGAGGGCAGTTGTAGACAGGGCCAGGCGTCGGTTGTTCATTCGTCATGGCATCTACGAAAGTCCAATACATAATGAAAGAACATAATAAACACCATTTTGAGATAAGTTGTCTTCTTTCTCTTACTTTTTTTCAGGCGGTGGGGGTGGGGGTTACAGTCTGACCCAACATCCTTCCAAGTTCAGACTCAGAGCGTAGCAAGACGTCTGTACTGGCTGCTAAGGCCAATGTCAAATACATCTTGTCTAGGTACCATACTCGGTAGTTGTCACTTTCTGTCACTGATCGCTTGTTTGATGGTACCCAGGGTAACTTATCCCTAGCACTATAGACCACTGATTTTGTGCCTATTGCAATATCACGTTATAAAATCATGTGTAAAGTTCGCTAGCTTGTAGAAGGGCAAATACTAAGTATATGAAAACAGCTGTAAAATTATTTGATACTATATATGGATAGTCAATTACCTCGGCAAGATTCACAGATGGGAGTGGCGGGAAAATCTTTGCACACGTCACAAGGTACGCAGTCACTGACGACTGTGTCCCAAACATGATCTACGGGGCAGGTGGTTGTTGCTATGGCGACAGTCGCCATGAAGACATATAGTGCAGCGGTGGATGGTACAACACCTCTCATGTTGTCCTTGTCGGCTCCTACTGCAGTCTCTATTTCCAAATTCTAAATAGAAATGAGAATAACTCAACCTAAGCTGATAACATACACATGTTAACAACGGAAAGTATGTTGCATGGTAGAATTACGGATTGTATATCTCATATTTCTAAGGCGGTCTTCTTTTCAAAACCGTCATTGAATAACTGTTCATTTTTTTGGCTGACGATGTGTCCTATAAACTTTATAATACATGACTGCATATTGCATCAGCCACACTATAGCCACAGCAGCATACAAAGGTCATAATCAGGTATAGGGGAATCCCCGTGCCCAGCTGACTGCTGTCACGTAGTCAGTAAAACTTTTCAAACCTATCCGCCCGTGTATATTAAATCATTTCTGACACGGTATGCAAGGTTGAAAATTAAAAGTCATATATATCTACGCTAATCTAAGGATTACTGTGCCATTCTTACGAGGAAAACTGTCGAGATTATATGAGTCTATATGCACCCAACAGGTACTTATGCCTTCACAATGGTTTGCCACGACCGTCCTCGATCAGTCAGCCAGTAAAAAGGGCGAACTTTGAACACACCTAGCCCGCATGCGCCTTGATTAAAGGCCATGTTGATTTGATTGGATGACATCTGTGTGCGCATCGATTTTCGGCCGTTTCCAAAAATAAATATAAAGGTTTTCAACCATACTGTGAAGCAACTATATGCCGTGGATTGAAAAACAAATATCGGGAAACGGATACTAAATATTCCAAGGTGAAAGAACCCAAAATGAAGATTTGATTGTTCGGTGTATACTATATTCTGTGTGTACAGTGACATGTTCAACCCTTCTAACCACTTAGATTTCATAATGAAGGCAACTTTTTTTGTCAAACTTATTTTATTCGCACGCTCGCATTAGTTTTTGGGCCCCAGAAGATGCCATCCATATAATCAAATCAACATGGCCTTAGTGCACGTAACAAAGGTGTGGTGGGTAAAACTTTGAAAGTATTGTAAACACCTCTAGCGATCGCGCGAGTTACGTGCAACTGGCAGCCAAGGAAGGGAAAGGGAAACGGATACTGATATGCTGGTAACGTTGTACGATTAATGTTCTTGTCTCTGATTGATAAATGTTTGCTTCGAAGCGGCTTGGCTTTCTTTATTATTACCTCTGAATGAATAAATATAGCCTGGGTACCATCTGATTACTACCGGGCTCCTTACAATTCGCTGCCTTATTTTTCAGGGAAAAGCCCCGGTAGTAATCGGATGATACCCAGATTAGAATAAATGCACATGAGTCAAATCAGTTTATTGTTACTTTATTTTCCGTTGCTTTTAAACAGTTTATGCACTGCAATATTTCAATATGAGCAAGACAAACAGAGAAAAGAAGTATTAGATATTGCAAGTATTGCGGAGGGCCTAGCAATTTCAAACAGGCACAAAAAGCTGGGAAAAATTACATTTGTAATTCTGTCTAAAGACGAACGCAGATTAGCTTGGTTTGGTAGTTTGAAATAAAGGTGAAAAGGCTACCAGGCGAAAGACACTTCAAAGTCGTTTATATTTACTCAGTGAACTTTAACGTGGAACGTTTAAAAAAAGCAATTCACAGATATTAGCTGACACACCCTTAACTTGAGCTAGAAACTTCATACAACGGAGATATGATGGGAGTAGTAGCTATACTATACACTGTCCTTGGCCAACAAAAAATGGAACATTGTTAAAACGTATATACGGCTCAAATTCCATTCAGACTCATAACAGTTAATCCAAGAATACTAAACGGTAACAAAGTTTTACTTTTTCTAAAACTCTAACTCTGCCGAGTATGCCTAGTTTGTGTAAGACTTGTGCAACATATACAGTAACCCTATAAGAATATATGTCTATAGACTATCTACTAGGCATCCATGTAATGACTTTCACAAGATACATGTTCCACTTTAATATATCACTAAGAGAGAAACAGACATAGAGATGGAGTGGAGAGAGATATTTCATTCCTTGAGGTTAGCTCGAGGTAATAAACATCTCTTAAGGTGGTATACGTATAACTTGGGGCACTGGTGCGGCACTGTGGGTTCCGTTCACTTCGGCAATGTTTTGTTATTTTCGCCGATTTTTTTTTATAATTTAGACATTATTGCGTAATACGTAAAGGTATGACTTAAGAGACAACAAAATACACAAAACGTAAGAAAACTCGTTCTTCATATCTGAAATTCGTTGAGTCATCTACGAACCCCGCAGTGAAGCACCGGTGCCCCAGGTGCAATGAGATACCACCTTTGTGCATACCGCATACACCACATCCTTACTAGTGTACTACACAACAGTAACTCGTTCGAGTATTTGGCCGCCAGCATGACCAGGTGATATTTCACGGCCGGCCGTTTCTTGTATCGGCATCTTCAGTTTCTCGTCACCTGTGGCAATTAAACGGAAATATCATATAGTCATCAATGTAAACCGCGTTGATTGGCTTTTCCAAACGGTTTTAAATCATTGCGCTCAGCATTGGCATCGTCTGTTGCCTCTTTACTTTGGATAGAATAGCAAGGCCCACTTTGTTTCATAACATGTCATATAATATGTATTCCACAAATTACAAACATCAACACTTTGGTGTTCATCATCCATGAATATTCATTCGTCACCTTACATTTATATATATTGGTCACATCTTAAGAATGGCTGGCACACTTTGATTGGTCTATAGACTCTACATTAACCAATTTTTAGGTTGAGACAAAGTATCGTGAGATTTTCCTTACATTAAATGGAACGATAATGCTTAAGAATACAAGTCCTGCTACTTATACATACCTCTAATTACCTTCGTCAAGAAGGTTGTGATTTGGTAGCGTCTGTATCAGTGTAGCGGTGTAACGTTAAGGGTGTTGTGTGTGGTGGTGTACCTGTGTCTGTGGTTTAACAGCATATCCAGAAGCTATGAATGGATTAATATGGAATTTCATTTGTAGTTTAGTCTATCAAAAAAATGGTTAGAACTTAGAACCTTGGCGGCTTCTCTTGGTACTGAGGGGAAACTATGCACTAACTCATTGGTAAAAGGTGGTGAATGAATGTTACCGACGCATATAAACTTTCAAGCTCATTTCTACATATGTGCAATATGTAGAAATGAGCTTGAAAGTTTATTTGCGTCGGTAACATTCATTCTGGATCGAACTTGAACGGTGATGTCAAAACTTGGACTGTCTTTGTAAAAGAATGAGAAATCTACAAATTTGGTAATTCATGTGCTGGTATGGTCGAACTCTTGTTTGCTACATACAATGACAAATGCCTACCTTTTCCTGCATGCTTTCTGTACCAGACGGCAGCAAGGACGAAACAACCAATAGCCAGGGCCGACGCCCCCAAGCCGACAGCCAATCCCAAGTGACGATACGGATTGCTTTTCTCTGAAACTAGGTTAAAAGCAAAGTTTTGTCCAATCTCACTTATCTGAATCAGACTTATCTTATCATTCTAGATGGAAACAAAGAAGTATAATTTACTTGTAGTATTGTGCGATGTGATAGTATCATCAGTAAGTATTCTATCAAATTTTGAGACTAAATTCACATGGAACACAGTATTAAAGTGATTTGTAAAATTTATATAGAGTACTTAACGTTACACAATAAATCGGAAAATGTATTTTACAATGGGATGAAACCAATCTTGACATTACCAGTGTGACAGTAGGGGCAAATAGATGTGTTCGGTGCGTCGTCACAAACACTGCACTCTTGGCAGTCCTCGAGGATATGGTTCCATCCCATCCCAGCCGGACACAAGTGGATGTTTTCACTAGTGTGTGGTTTCCCCGCGGTCGTGCCTATTGATGCGACATATCGTATTGTAAACTAGAGTTGAACACAGAATGCCTGCTTTTGAGACCTTATAAATCGCTGGTGTTATGATGTTCCTGTCCTACTGTAGATATAACTGGATTAAAGAATTCATGATCATGATTTTGGGCCCCCTGATGACCTTCCTTGGTACTGCAGCAGGACTTCCGGTTTTTGTATCTTTTGTTCTATACAAGCTTTGGTTTTTCTTTTTTGGCGACTGATAGCTCATGATGTCAGGAAGACGTGTAGCGATCCTCTGGCAATTTGTTTTGGAACTGCAGAAGCATTTTAGGTAAAATCTTTTGAAGAGAATAAATGAACAAAGGACCGACGGATTTCCATGATATCAATATGAGTACAGAAATAGATAAATTGTCTCCGTTGCAAACGTTAACTCACCAGATTGGGAGAGGTCAGAGCAGATCGACGTATCGGGCGCCGTGTCGCACAGGGTGTACGGCAGACAGTCCTCCAGTTGTGGGTCCCATCCGAAGCCGCTAGGGCAGATGGGAAGGGCAGGTGTAGTCGAGGTGGCAGCCATCTTGATGACAGCCTCACACATAACAACCAGCAAGATTGGGTTCAAGGTCGTCATGATTTTTTCCCCTTAACTTCTTCACTGTATGCTGGTTGATGTAAAGGAAATAGAAATGGCTTTAAGTAAAAGCGGGGTTGTGAGAAATTTGAAGTGCATATATATATATATAATATATAATATATATATATATATATATATATATATATATATATATATATATATATATATCATTTACGCAAACCTAGTTTGAAACCGTTACGGCAGTAGCTAAAGTTTTAATTTATCTTATATATTTATTTGTATCGTAACAAATCGCATTTCGCAAAGATACCATATGTGGTATCATAGGTGCTAACAAAACACCTATATATATATATATATATATATATATATATATATATATATATATATCATTTACGCAAACCTAGTTTGAAACCGTTACGGCAGTAGCTAAAGTTTTAATTTATCTTATATATTTATTTGTATCGTAACAAATCGCATTTCGCAAAGATACCATATGTGGTATCATAGGTGCTAACAAAACACCCATGGCTTCATTTGGGTTAAGAATCCCTGTTTCTTTATTAGTCGAAAAGCAGGCGTTTCAGGGTATTACCATATTACCACAGGGTAATACCATATTACCACATTCACCGACAGGCACTTTGGCATACTTTTGCGCCTGGGCTAGATGGAAACTACCAGTTCAGCAATTGTGTAGTATTGCAATTCCAGGCTGAGACGCAAGGAGGGCAAAGGGGATTTCCCTTCGTCACCTTAGGCACGTGACCGGTACCTGTAGTTATCGGCATTTATACTTGTCAGCCGAGTTGCAATCACTATCAAAACCGCAAGGGGACTAGGGGGATTCCCCTTCGTTATCGACCTTGATTTGGCATTTCACCAGACAATGATGTAATGGGCATGAGAAAGCAAGAGGGCTGGCAGCTACTAGTAAGTCAGTATGAAGACACAAGCGGGTTTTTTTACATGTCATGACATCTCAGAACGTCATGGTATCAAAAGAAGTGTACTCCGTGGCCACTGTTAATCTTCCATCAGGGCTATTTAACGGTAATCATGTGAAGAAGGCGGCTAGATTACGTGGTTTCTGTCGTGCTTGCTGGACATCTTGAATGTACAGTGCGACTCTCGACAACTGTCACAAGAAAATTGATGCGACAATAGACTGAACTGTACACAGTTTGTGACAACGAGAGTATTATACACCACCTCACAGTTATGTCAGATAAGCATTGGGTGTCGGGATTAGTACTTACTGTTCGGCAATGCCTGCCCTTGTCGATGGTCTCTCTTCCTTCGTCTACCAGCGAAGGTAATGGTCAAAACCCCGTGAAAACGCCTCCACGTGTAGGGCATTTAAACTTGCAGGTATTAGCACGTGAAAACCATGTACCAGGGTGTGCGGCATACCCACGCCTCTGATTGGCCAACGTCTGCGTGCCCTTCCTACGATGTAACTTGTCAGTGCATGTGTCGTTGTCTCTGACAGTTACTGTGTGTTCTATCTGCTTCATAGAAATTATCCTACGTTTTGGAACTTCAAGGTTACAGCATCACGTGCTGTTAGTTTGTGATTAAGTCTTTAATTGGAGGGTATAACGGATACAGCTAATTGTACACTGTTAACTACCCGCGCACTGTGTACTGTGTTCTTGCGAATATCAAAGACGTAACGTTTGGAGTCACAAGACCCGCTAACACGCCTGGGCCACAGGGGCACCGCCCGCTCCATTCACGAATAGCGCTCTGAAGGCATGCTAGTATCATGCGCCGGGCACCCTTGAATGTGATTGGCTGACTGCCCGCCGGAAATGGGTCGATGGCAGGTTGCCAACTCACCTGCGTTGTTCATCTTACCTGGAGCGGAGTACTTCCTGACTGAATCGCCTCCTAGCGGCCGGCACGACAGTTACCACGGGCCGGTGAGAATAACACAGCATAGATCATGGCAAGTCTGATGCTGTTAGGAGGGCAAGGAATGGCTCTAAACCACGTTTTAAGACACACAATGGATGTAGTATACATGAGTGGTCATTTTATTGTGCAGTGCCAATAGATTTTGCTACAATAAAGGCTCCGAAAATGAAGCGAGGAATTTGCGCCTTGCTATTCTGTCGCCCAAATCATTAATATAACCAAATCTGCACATTTCTAAGACGGTACATCCTCCTACGCAGGGACATCCAACAGCCAAACTGCCTGTCTGGATGTGCCCTGCTCTTTCAACCGTCACCACCCTGCTTATAAATATTAATGAGGTTCCCTTAAACATGCGAGACAGCTTTTGAAAACGGAAAGCCTATTTTTTGATAGCTGGGGGTTTTTTTTGGGGGGGGGGGGGGGTCCACAGGAACTAAGGGTGACGGTTGAAAGAGCAGGGCACATCCAGACAGGCAGTTTGGCTGTTGGATGTCCCTGCGTAGGAGGATGAGACGGTAGTGCGTACTGCGATACTATTACAGATATATATTATACCAGTTTGTCAATCATAACTATGTGGTAACGCAGAAAAGAATTCATTTATACTGTAACACTAGATTAGATTAGTTGTTAGTTATTTGTATTTGTCTATAGTTGTTCAGATTGCCATACATTGTAACTGTTAACGTTACAACTGTCGCGCAATAAAGTTCTATTCTTTATTTATTTATTGATCTCCAGACCATGTGGGTAGCCCCTTCAACTTATTGAATTCGAAGATCAGCATGAAATGAAGACGAGTCAAGGCTATGTTTTTTTATGTGTTCTGTGTCTGTGAACATCATTGTCAAGAAAGAAATTGACGTTAAATAATCATATACAACAATAATATAATGTTATATGTAAATCATGCAAATCCAGAAAATAATTGTTGACGAAGCAGGTATGGGGTTGTGGAACTCAAGATGACATGCGACATACCATATCGTTGAAATTAACATAGCCCCTTGTTTTTTATTCATTGTGCCCAGACCTTTACTTCATTTGTCGATCCACCGTCGCATGCCATTACTGTATAGGCATGTTTTGACCTTTTGGAACTGAAGTGTGTTGCCTGGGGCAAAACAAATTTGATCTGTGGACACAACCCCCCTCCCCCATGTATATCTTACCGTCTATAGTGTTATTACATGGTTAATGTGTATGGACTCTTTGGTAGCCTTACCTACAATCTGAAGGGACTTAAGACTACACAGCATATCGCACATAACTCATTAGACAACCTGTATCACCAGTCTTGTGGTGGACAAAGCAAGTTGTAACTAGACAACACGCCGCCATCTTTAGGGAACATACATTATCCATAGGGGGAGGGTTGGCGCTTATATGGGGAGGTCCATGTATGGCACTTTTGGAATGAAGGGAGGGTCGTTTGATATACTTTCGTCCTTGGTAAGGGTCATGTAGATATTATGAATGATATTTTCTCCTCACCACCCCCTCCTTTATTAGATAACGTACTGTCCCCTCTCGTCACGGGACACACCTGTAGACAACACAAGTAACACCGACGACAAGCACAAAATTGACAGTGGCGACAACATTCTACCTGTACGGCACAGGTGTTTCTAAAGATCCCGTCACGTCAGGTACGTTCTTGTGATTGTTATTATGTCAGACCGAGCTACGTTCAACTTCGGTCGTTGTCTGTTTGATACTCCGAGGAAACCCGGAAGTCTGTTACAACTTCGTGGTAACGATTCCAGGGCCATTCTATTGATACTGAATGGAACATCTGTTTTTAACAGACAGTCACCATAAAGAGCAATCATCGTTTGTGCCCAGCCTTTTCTAAGGTATGTTGTGTATGAAGCAATAATCAGAAATTCACCGATCAGGCCTAAAATCGGGAACTTGGGCAAAGTCCTGGACCAAAGGTCTGTAGTTGTGTCACCGGTGTGATCATGTTGTCACAACGTTATTCAAGTAAATTACATTAACTACGGCATGTTTTGTTATACACAGGGTTTTACCTGAACGCTTTACTTCTAAAACCATAATCCTATCGTTATTTGGAGATGTAAAACTGAGAAAAAAACAGGATCTTCTGTGATATAAACAGTCTCGTCTGTTGTGTGTGTTGACAAAACAGGGAGGAGCATAGTTTATGGGTTACCCTTAGGTCATTGACCCTAACTGGACATTGTGTTGCACATTGTATCTGACTTACGCTTGGCTGGAAAACAGTTAAAATTTAGAGTATTCAAGCATAACGTCCTTCAGGCAGAATACACACTATCTATCTAATAACTGTAACGTTACAGTACTTACACATTACTTTACCATTGTTCCCTTCTTTTTAGTTCGAATTCTAAGCAGATACTATTCTATACAATGTTACGCGGAAGCAGAACACTCTTTTACGCTGTTCTATAGAATATCAAATAGAACCATTTTCCGGTTGAACACTCTGTTGTCGTTCTACCTCACATTCTTTCACGATTCTTATGTCTTTTGTGATCCGCCCTACATTTCTGAAAACTTGCTTTGTTGTATCGCTTTTTTAAGCGGCAGATATTGGTCTTTTGTCCCGTGAATAGTTTCATCAGGTTTCAATGGTAGGTAATGTATGTATGTCTTTCAGGCTAGGAGAAA
Organism: Branchiostoma floridae; assembly: GCF_000003815.2. Lineage (NCBI taxonomy): Eukaryota > Metazoa > Chordata > Leptocardii > Amphioxiformes > Branchiostomatidae > Branchiostoma > Branchiostoma floridae. Next base: position 182,560 of record NW_023365936.1, read on the forward strand.
GGTAGGCTGGGAGTTCTCAAACGACAGCCATCCCGGGTTTTGACTCTATGTTTTCGGTACTGTAAGTTTGTTTGGGTGTGTGTATTTCCGCTGTTATGTTGTTTGAATGGCATCTAGTGAGTGGGAAGATCTTTACAAAGGTGGCAGGAAGTACAGGTGAAAGGTGGTAGAATTAGGCTTTGATAAAACATGACATGGCCATGGAAGGGGTTAGTAACTTACGGTTAGGTAATGTTTTGGGGTATTTCTGTTTGCGTTTTCCCGGTTAACGTTATGTATTTCCGTATGCCATATTTCCCTGGGCATAGTGTTGTTATGTAACTGTTCATGTGTTGTGACAACAGCTCGACAGTAAGATGACATGGAAGAGGAGTACGCTAGGAGGCGTGTTGTTCGTGGCCCTGGCGTGCCTGTCCTATCTGCTCGGTACCATGTACGTGGTGACTCCGTGGTTCCCCCTCATGCTGGTACGGCCTGCCTGGTACAGATGGGTGGTGGACCATCTTGTCGCGTGGTACTGGATCTTCTTAGTGGTGAGTACTAGTAGTGTCAACGATAGTTAAGCCTAACCTCAAATTTTGCTGAAAATGTCCTTTTTTTTTGTTTTTGTTTTTTTCATTTATGCCTCAATTAGTCACATTGTATCGTGTGGCATTGTGATAATTGATGTAAATATTTTTTTCATTTATTTCACAGGCACTACTAGGTGGGTTTATCTTCCTTTCTACGGCTTGGTCAACAGGTAGTTTGTTAAGAATAACGGGGAACGATTGCTAAGGTATGGTTGAAAACTAGTGTTAGTACCAACTTGGATTCATAATCTAAAAGGTAACATGGTAAGTGCCCTTGCTATGGCCATGAACAAAACAATACCTTGAGGAGAGACCACGTTTTTTCTGTAAGCGTAGAAACGTAAGACTGATATGCTTGGCCATAAATTACTCCTAGTGAGTAGACTTTCAAATGGCATCCGCCATTTTTCATCAGCTCAGAATAGGGTCGTCACGTGACCTTGAAGTCAAAAGCTTTTCTTAAATACAATACTAAACCATCTAACCTACTACATAATGTCAGAGTAACAAAATGAAAAAAAAAACACAGAAATAACGTTGCCAAGATAACACACTCCTGTCATATTTACCGTATGTACAGAGATGGTGTACGGTATAAAGGTGCGAATCACGGGAGATAGCATCAAGCCGGGGGAGAGAACCCTCCTGATCATGAACCACCGGACACGGCTGGACTGGATGTTCCTCTGGATGTACCTCATCCGCAGGGGACAGCTGTCTAAGGAGAAGATCATCCTCAAGAACGAGCTGAGGAAGATTCCAGGGGCAGGTTAGCGGGCGTTTAAAATTTGGTATTCTTTCACTGGTGTTGGTAGCGTGCAAAGATCACCTGCACTAAATTATGCATGCACCCGGCTGCCTGAAAAGTAGATTTTATGTTACGGACACTGTTAAGAAAGCATTTAATTTTTCTTAACATTTCAGAAATGGTAACCAATAGTGAAAAGATAGTACTATAGCCTTTTTAAGGCCGCAGGGCAGTGGGTTACTGTAGATGCAGAAATGTTCGCGGTGGATTAATGTTCGCGGTTTTCTCGGTGACCACTTTACCGCGATATCAAAACCACCGCGAACATTTTTCTATTGTGCTATTAGACTGCAGTCTATGGTGTAACCGCGAACTTAAATCCACCGCGAAAAGTCCATTTTCTCACTACCGCGAAATTAAATCCACGCGAACTTAAATGCATTTACAGTATTATCGACTGTGTCTAGGGCACGTATTGGGAGGCGGAGCCCAACCATATCCTTCCACCGCCTCTTACCTTCCCAGCCGAAGCCAGGTACCCATTATAGTATATGAGTAGAATGAGGAAAGTCGTGTCAAGTGCCTTGGCGTTAGGTGCAGGTAGACACACACAATACCTATACAATCTTAGTACATGTTAGTGCATGGCTACTGGTGTTTTGACTGCCAGTGTTGTCGTTACTCCAATGTAACGTATGAAGTCTTGAAACAAGCTTATTTCATGGACATGCACTGTGTTGTTGTGGTCAGGTTGGGGTTTGGAAACCGCTTGCTTCCTCTTCATCACAAGGAGATGGGAGGAGGACGAGAAGATCATGAAGAAGATCCTAGACTATCTGTCGTCTATCGGACATAGGACACAACTGTTGCTGTTTCCCGAAGGTACGGACTTTACCGAACGCACGAGACAGCGAAGTGATGCGTACGCAGAGAAGAATAACCTTCCTAAGTACGACTACGTCCTGCATCCCAGAACCAAGGGATTCGTGTACATCGCAGAGAAGCTCATCAAAGGTAATGTGTACTTTGTAATTTAAGCTACTGTGCCTATGTGCGGAGCGGGCCTTGCTTGGTTTTTGGCGACGCCTCGGGGGTGGATGCATTTTACAGTATAAGTGTATGCTCTGTCATTTTGGAATGTTTTGTCAATATTCAAATCAATTCATGTATTTTGAATATTTGTGGCTGCAAATTAACTAATTGATTAATCCATTTGTATTTGAATCAGATAGCCCCGAAAAGATATTACAAACGAATGACTTTGCAGCGCTTCTGAATCGGAATTGATAGCAATACAACTTAAGAATACATTTCAACGGTCTAATTTTGAGTAATGTTAATTTTAGCCAAGTTTTATATCCTATTTTACTTCCAGTACAATTATCTGATCACTTCATAGCAGATTATTTGACAGGGAAGTGATCTTAGCTAATATAGGAAAGCTAAAATAACCAGGCAATCTAATGTGTGGTGCGTTTGGTTGCAGAGCACAATCTTGACGCCATTCATGACATCACTGTCGGCTATCCTAATGGAAAGGCTCAGACAGAGGCCGACTTGCTCGCTGGACGCTTCCCAGAGGAAGTTCACTTCCACGTACGGCGTCATCCCCTCAATACCCTCCCCAACACATCCGGGAAACTCGAGCAATGGTGCACCACCCTCTGGGCACAGAAGGAATTGCAGCTCAAGGAATTCTACCAGAGGAAAAAGTTTCCTGACACAAACGTACTTGAAGGAGGAACACCTGGCGATCCACTACAAGAACTGAAAATGAAAGTAGTCCTTTGGCTTTCAATACCTTTCTTCTTAACGGTTATCCTTGTAGTACCGTATCTGATGGTCACCTCAACATACTTCTTCATCTCAGCTGTCCTTATTTGTGCCTTCTACATCGCGCAGCGCGCGGTGTATGGTGGGGCAGAGCATTTTCAGATAGACCTTTACAACACTTTCCACAGAAAATGACAACAAGGCAGGGACTTATAAGTCGGAAAACACAGTTTTATTGAATTTTGAGTATCAAGTTTACAACTTATGACAACTTTCTGACACATGTTTGCAAGTTACACGTAAATCAAGATGTTTATGAGTGTTACTGTTTCCATGAGTGTCACTACTAGTCCAGTAAATACAAAATGGTGGAAGGGTATAGTTGTAACTAAGTAGTTCTAGTTATCATAGTAAACTTACCGCAAATTACCTCACAAGTGCACGATGGTGTGCAAAGTAGAAATATGTTTCAATGTTGTTAAACTGTTTTGTTACAGAAAGTGCCATTTAGTGACAAAATGTGCCAATCCATCACCCATTTACACTGTGTGTCACTTTACTACGCAGACTAAGTTGTACACTTCTCATATTTGAAATCATTTGGATTGAAAGTTTGAAACGCAACTTCTCTAATAAATTAGTCACATTCCTTCAATACTCAATTCGAACTCATTTTCATGGCTCTCACTTGAACGTGTTGGTGTATTTGACTTTGAGTTTCTACAACAAAACAACCAAGTACAGAAGACTATGATACATAATGAAATCACCGATGCCCAGAAGAAACTGTGAAAGATCAGCTGATGTGAGACTGTTCTCCGCGCCAGCACTTGCTGTTTCGTGACAGATAAAGAATCAGGAATCATATCAGAATTATAAAAAAAACAAAGGCTTGAATCGCGGTCAAACAAAAATAGATTTTTTCATAGTCAATTACGTTACATATATAGCAATCAGATAATATGCAAGACTGTATATGATCTCAATAAACATAAAATGGATAGTGCATTCTACGTAACACAGAGAACCGACATGTGGGGCCGCGAAGCACAGTGGCAGTGTATTCGGCCCGTGACCGAGAGGTCGCCGGTTCGAATCCGCCTGCCGTGTTGCCGGTCTTGTGCCCTTGGGAAAGGCACTTTACACGACTTTCCTGACTTTACTCAAGTGAAAAATGAGTCGTCCCTTGGATAGGACGTTAAATGGAGGTCCCGTGTATGGGGAGAGCCACACCCCGTGCACGTTAAAGAACCCCCACACGTGCGATGGTGCGGTGTGCGTTGGTGCAAATCCTTCTGTCGGGAATTGGTGATTCACTTCAAATCCTGGCGAATCTCTGTCTCGTGTCAGCCTCATGGTGATCTACATCATTCACCCGGAAGGGTGTGTCACCCCGTAAGGGGCGGTATCACCCGTCGTGTGCGAACATGTGCGAACATGTACAGGGTTAGCCCTTGATAATAGCCTACGGCTAGTTGGGCAGCCCTGGCTGTTTGTAAACAGCTGAACAAATAAATGAAAATAAATAAACCGACATACCGATGTATTCGTAGGGTTGTAAAAGCATCCGTAGGTTGTATTCGTCTTGCCATAGGTCTTGTTGAAAGCCGTGAGCTTTCCCAAGTCTGTCCAGTAGCCGTCTTCCCCATTGTAGCGGCAACAGTCCACGGAACACCGCTAAACAAGAACAAATTTGAATGTATTTCTGCGCAGAGCGAATAGCATCGCCACGTTTTCCACGCCATACAATGTGGCAAGCATCAAAACAGTACATCATATAATAGAAACTGTAAAATAATGTATATAGATTCATAATACTTAAGCCAACATCAAACCAAAAATGTCCCCAATATTTTTCGCGATACACGTGACATATACATGCAGACGTCACTTGGATAAGGTCAAATACTACGGTACTACCACAGTATTTCAGTACCGCGGTTTTTCACCTTCACCAAAACTTACCACCGAAGATGACGTACCAGCACTGTTATACTTATAGGCTCAGAAGTAGGGATCACTAATACCATCTTCATTCTTCACCCTATGCTTGTTTTGGTGCAAAATCTAGCACAGTTCCGGGAGATAGAAAATGGCAGACAGTACTGGAAATCGGTCTATTACTTACATATGCACATATGCAAAACGTTGATGAAGGTGTCTTGAAATAAAATAAACATTTGTATAAGTGTTAAAATAAACATTTGTATATCTCATATAAAGCATTTATATTCATGAATACACATATCATATCGCCTCAAGCTTGAACAGGCCACAAGGCACAGAAGAGGAGGGAGGGAGGGAGGGAGGGAGGGAAGGAGGGAAGGAGGGAAGGAGGGAGTGGGTGATATCTCTACGATTCATGCAAATGTACATCTAACGCTACCAACCTTGTTGCCTATTATTTCCGTCTCCTCGTTGTACAGAAATCCTTCCGTTTCTGTATCTGTGCCGTTCTGTACCGGGTTGTAGCTGACTTTCACAATGAGACAGGGATAGTCAACCCCTGCACAGCTCACCATACCTAGAGATTATGTAAATCATTTTAATTCACCATCATTCATGTTTTAGTTGCAGTTATACGCACATGACAACCATAACTTCCTACTATACAGTACAAGTCTAATACAATTTGCATACTCAGCAATGCACATTCAATTATGTTGTTATTAACATATATACTTCCTTATCTCATCATATCTTAGCCTCTACACACTGACCTCTATACTCAGACGACGTTGTCGTACACATTGTGTGCTTGAACGATAGCGACGAAGATGATACTGCGGTACTGGTAATGTAAATTGCTGGCAAATATAAGAAAAGGAGAGCACAGCAACAGGGAAAGCCGATACAGCAACAGAAGAAAGATCCTTGGTCTAGCTTCCTCGAAATATTCGAATTCCCTGTTGACAATCGCAGCAAAATGAGCCGGCATGTGAGTAGTAACAAAATACAATGCAGGCAACATACTGTCTCGGAAATAGTTATACTATAAGAACACACACATAAGATATTGAAGTTACATCATGTATAACACAGCAAACGATTTACGATATCCAATTTTGGATACATGACTTGGAATCGACTTAAACGAAATATAGATATTGAAATAACGAAGAAAATAGTGTACAAATGGCCGACATGCTATAACAACTAAGCATAATCTATAAACCTACAACAGGTACTACACAGATGTTGCAACGTACATGGCGGGCGGGGAAATGTGCTATTTCATGGAAAAATGGTACGATTCACTCATTCATTTCTCCTTGTACACTATTGTAGCCACTTACCTGTACTGATCTTAGTCATCTTGACAACAGGGCCCCGACTAAAAAACGAAATACGAAGGGAATGGCGAAATACTAGCAAAATATACGCAAAATGCAAGGCAGATAGAATCAGGTGCTGACACTTTCAACTGCAGTACGTGCATGGCGCTGAAAAACAGGATAGGTCACTTGGAGGCAGCCAACCAGGACAGGTACGCAATGGAACTTTAACCTTTGATCTTTGAACTTTTTGTTTTAAACGCATGCATATACCTCACCTTCTCTGCTTGACATCTTCTAATTTCTTATCGTCATAAAGCTATATTGATATTAGTAACACATGGCAAACACATTGGATAAAATGGGATTATAAACCTCTCCCTCTCTGTCAGAGCTTTATATGAAATATTCATAATATCATCTATAGCTCTATTAAGCTTAAGCCTTGAGAAATACTTCATTCGTTTGGAAGTGAAGTATTGTTTTAGCTTGTCTGTTCTTAGCTTGTCGGTGTCTGTCTCTCTCTCTCTCTTTATACTAGTATCTGCGTGATTCCGAACTCTGCAGTTAATTTATGTTCCGCCAGAGGGGGGGATTTCTGCAAACTCTGACAGTCTATAACTAAAGCAACGTCGGCTGATCAAAGAGGTCTAAACTGCCTTGGAGTGAGAAAATCGCATTCTAACAGCCATCCAATCGAGCACACTAGAACATTCACCAAAAAGTCGTATACGAAGTGAACATAAAAGCCAGGTGTTTGTCTGGCTTCCACATGCTGTTTGCTCCGCCGGTTTAATGTGATTATACTGAGGCTGGCGTTATTTGCTAAAGGTAAACTAATGGCTTTGTAACACTCTTACTGCTTCCTGTCGCACCTTCCGCTTGTGGGTCAGAAGGTCGAAGTCTAAAGAGAATAAAGGCATTTTAAAAGCAGGCAATCTCATTTCGTCTGGTGTTTGTTTAACTCAGAACAAATTATATTGGAATTGTAAATCTTTTGCTGGAACGACTCAAACCGGCACTATACACAATAAACTGTGCTTTTTTGGTGCCACGATTTAGCGAGCATTTCATCATTTATCGGCGACTTTAAAGAAAGCCCGGCCAGGTGAGCTAATGTTTGCAGTTTTCACCATTGGCCACTTAAGATTACAATATCGCCTCGCGAATGCCTTTACTTCTGCAAATGTACTTACAGAAAGTCATTCCCCTAGTCAATTTACACTGTGAAAAACTATACAATAGACGGAAAGTGCCCGCTTGTATTGCAGACGTGGGCTTTCTACTAGTGTATAATATATCACAGCCATGCACCTGTTTGATCCTGTTCGAACCGGTACCCGCCACACCTTAAAGCGGTTTATACTTGTCACGTTAACCGATAAATATACTCTCCAAGCAGAGGTTGAGTCGCGTAGATATAGTAGTAGTCGGAAAACTTACATCTACGCGACTCAACCTCTGCTTGGAGAATACGATAAATACACATAGTGAGGGAATGTAGGTCAACAAATGATTGTTCTTGATCTGCCATAGAACGATATATGTGGCCTTCTTCGGTCAGTATTGACCATCTTAATTGACATGGAACTATATCCTATCCTAAACAGCATTGAACAGTAAACAAAAAGGTGTTGTAAGCTTCCAATGGTTTACTATTGGATTAGTCAGTGTAAGTCAGTCAGGTGATATGCTACGGTGGTCACTCATCAGGTCTAATCACCACATCGTGTACGCAGTGTTAGCTGAAGCTGGATGAGTGACTGCCAAGCTGCCATGACACAAGCATAGCATGCGTGTTGACAGCACGGCTAGATATATATCAGCATTCAGGATACGCGGGTGTCGCATTGCATACTATACAGACGACACTTGAATTATGCTAACTTTAAAAAAGTACGAATGAAACCCGGGTATAACTCAATTTGATGAAGAGTCTGAGATGCAGCTATTTGTCGCAGTGTTGTGGTAAAGGTATCGCAGTGTTGTGATGACAAAGTATCGGATTATTTCACCCTTTTCCACTTTTAGTTAACTAGTTACAAGAACGCTACACTCTGACGCATTCTCTCTCTATGTTTAGGCGTGATAAGAATTCCCGTAACAAAGCCATATATACCTTAGCTTGGTATATCCTAGCGCGGTTTCAACCACCTGTTGCAAAGCCTTATAAATATATTAACAATAGTTACATATCAGAATGCCACATTATCACTAATTAATCTCTTCATATGACTAATACATTTGACAAATTGCTACACTAAAACTGACTGTACAAAGTTTCAATATGTCCATTCACCATTGCAAAATGTGCTTTTGTCGTTATGTTAACATATCAGCTCAACCTTTGTAGTAGACTACATATAACTTCAAAGGGTGTAAAAGGGTTAATGGTTTTATGACCTCCCCTACTTGGTGTTGTAACAATGATCATGCTTACCTCCTTTGTTAAACAACGGAGGATTTCAAAGCACACTTCAAAGGTTACGACAACATGGCTTATCTTACAATAGCATATCGTGCCAATGTATACAGCATCGAAGCAATGCTACAACTTCTGAACAAAACCGACGGTCATGATTTACGAGTATCACAAACAGAGTCTCATTTTTCATCCCCTTCCCAATTCATCTACTTCGGTACTACATTCCTCCATCGAAAAGCAAAGCATGAATATCTGGACTTTGATAGTCCTAACAATAAGTTACGGTGGGCGTTTGCAGCCGGTCACATTTGTAGGCTGTCATACAATTTTGGTGCCGTAGAATTTCAAAATACGGTCTGGGACAAAACGTACCAGCAGCCGACAACGATCTAAGCCAGATTTTCCCATTAAAAAAACAGCAGACATATGCACTTGTCTACAAGAATGGTCTCTGCGATTGTACGACAATCGTGCGACGAACGTGCGACAACTGTGACCTGGAGCTTAGTTCAGTGCCCCTGCACCGGGCAGGGAAACGTTGTCACATGAAGCCATAGCTGGCTGTAAGTCCAGTGTGTCTGAAGACGGTGGTTCTGTATTTTCCACTGGGAAATTCAATTTCTCCACGGTAATGTCAGGAAGGGGCACAGGTCGGACATCCTATTCTGAATCTCTGAAAGTTTAAAAGAGAAAAAGAAAGCTCTTCTATTTGAATCAACTATAAAAGTTACAAACGTCCTTAAATCGGTACATTATACTCACATACAAAGGGAATTATATACACAGTGTTTTCAGTCATAGATTACAACTGTACAGCGTTGTAGCTGGGCATGTTTTAGCATGTACAGCAGGATACATCCGCTCTTCTAACAGGTGCCTATATAAATGGTCCCGTAGGAAACTTTGATCTCCCGCTCTATTCAACTTTAACCTATTGACTCAAGCTCGAGACACACCTTTGTTGAATCACATCGCGTACCTACAGGTATTACACACATGTGGTTGGTTTAACCCGAAGAAGCCTCTATCGAAAGTTGTAGATTTAGATGTAGATAAAATTCATTTTTGCTAAGTCTAGAAATACTGGATTCAAATGAACTTTCATATCTTAGGCTGGGTAGTACCCTGATAATACTTGTGCTTGTTTTACGGTGAGCTCGGTTTTCTCTCGCCGTGAATAAGTGTTGTTGTGGTAGTGTTGGTACGGTCCTGAACAGACGATACGGGTGGCACGGACCACAATGTAGCGTGGGTCGGGTGAGAAAATCATAACACAATCCGTCACTGGGAGTGCGCACACTGACAGGTCCGAGCATGTGTTTGCGCGTGTGTGTCGGGGTGTATTCGAGTGCCTTACGTGATCTTAAGAATACCATTATCTTCTTGTATTTGTGCTGTTGTCAAATATGTCTAACGTCTTACTTTCGCGGTTACCCAAGATAACCTCGGCCTGTTGTTTCTTCTTCCGGAGACAAACCGCCCAAACCACAGCACCTACCACCAAGACAAGTAGGACACTGAGGCACACTGCTACAATCCACACAGGAACCCACACCGTTTGCTCGGTTGGTGTTATGTCTGAAAATGACATTACTTACTTGATACTTGATACTTGGTTAGGTCTCCTCAGCTTGGTGAGTGGCCTGCACCAAGGCGTTGACGTCTCTTTCGCACCATTCTGCGCCACTCCGGGCGGTCCTGGGCCATTGCTTCAACCTCGCGCACCCTCAGTCTGTTATTCCCTGTGATCAACTTCAAGTCTTCCATCACGCTGTTCAACCACGTCTGTCTGGGCCTTCCCCTTGACCTTTTGCCGTGATTCGGTGTCCACTCCAACAGCAGTCTTGGGAGCCTCTCCCTGGTCATTCTAAGGATGTGCCCCAACCATCTAAGCTTGCTGGCAGCCACAATCGCTTCAACACTTGTAGTCTCTGCTTGTTGCAGTATGTGTAAGTTGGTAACACGGTGGTACCATCTGATGCGAAGAATTCTCCTAAGGCACCTCTGGTGGAATACTTCCAGCCTTCTGCTCTGTGTCTTGGTGGTTACCCAGACTTCACTCCCATATGTAAGGATTGTGATGACTGCTGCTTCGTAGATACGGATCTTAGTTGACAGAAGAATGTTACTGTTATTCCAAATCTTGCCAAGTTGAGCAAAGGCGCCAGCAGCTTTTTGGATACGCTTTGAGATTTCAGTGTCTAATGTTCCATCACTAGTGAATGTGGTCCCCAGGTAAGTAAAAGTGCTGACTTGTTCAACAGGATATCCTTCCACGTTAATATTAAGAGTTCCTCCCTCAGTGTATGGTCTCTGTGTGGTGTTTTTGCCAATTACCATGACCTGAGTCTTCTTGGCATTTGCCTTGAGTCCGGCTAGAGAGCTGTTCTTACATAGCAGGTCAGTAGTTTCCTGCAGGCCGGGTTTTGTGTTGTCCAGTAAGGCCATATCATCAGCATAGTCAGTATCCATGACCGATACCAATGGCTGTTGAGGAGTTTCCTGCATCAACACTGCACCTGCGCTGAGTCGTTTGTTTTGTTCCGTGAGGTAGGCTGCCAAGTTGATGCACACATTAAAAACTGGTGGACCCTGTATGTCGCCCTGGCCCGTTCCGGATTCAACATCGAACCAATTGGACTGTTCCCCATTGACTCTTACTGCGCTCACTGTCTTGTTGAAGAAAGCCTGTAAGACTCGAATGTACTTAGCAGGAAGGCCATAGAAAGAAAAGGCTTTCCAGATGAATTCTCGTTTGATACTGTCAAAAGCAGCCTTGAAGTCAATAAAGTTTATGTACAGTGGGATGTTATATTCAATACTTCTGTGGATGATTGTTTGAAGAGAATAAATCTGGTCAATGCATGATCTGTTCTTCCGAAAGCCACACTGATTTTCCCTCAGCAGATTTTCCAGTCCCTTGTTGATGCGCCTCAGGATAACAATTTGGAAGAGCTTCGATGCTGTTGACCTGAGTGTTATCCCTCTGTTGTTCCCGCAGATTGTAGTGTCACCCTTCTTTGGCAGCACAACGATTATACCCTTAGCCCAGTCCTCAGGGATAACCTCACCATACCAAACCTTGGCAAAAAGAGCTTCCAACGCCTTCGTTAATCCCATCGCACCGTACTTAAGTTGCTCGTTGGCTATTTCATCCACTCCCGGAGATTTGTGGTTTTTCAGTTTTTTAAGGGCATCCTGGATTTCTTCACCTGTTGGCGGACCATCATCATCTCCAAGGTAGGTAAAACTGGGGACCCCTGGTATGCTATCTAGCTCAGTTAAATCAGTATCTTCCTGTTGCGGGTTCAATAACTCTGAGAAGTGTTCGGCCCACCGTTTCCGTTGAGCGTCGGGATCAGAAATCAACTTTCCAGACTTGTCTCTGACTGCCGAGGACTTCTTACTGCGTTTGTTTGACAAGATTTTGATCTTCTGCCAAACTTCTCGCTGATTTCCTTGTTTCGCTGCATCCTCTAGATCCGTGGCCACTCTAAGAGCCCAGTTATTATCATCAACTTTGCAACTTTTCTTCACCATTTTGTTTAACCGTGAGTATTCTGACTTGTTCACATCAGATGTTGGATCACGTCTTTTAACCTGAGCTCGCTTCATAATGAGTTCTTTTGTCTTCTGTGATAGGTGTTGCTGTCGTCTTTTCTTTGGACGGTCACCAAGCACTTCAGATGAGGCAGAGTGAACAACCACTTTAAACTTCTCCCATGTGTCCTCAATGTGTTCATCTTCTACATACAAACATTCAAAACGATTCTTTAACTCGATGTTATACTCTGTGACCTTTGTTCCATCACGTAGATGTTCCAAAGCTGGAAAAGACCGTTGTGTAGCTTTCAGTTTGTCTACTGCTTTTAGTTTGACTCGGAGGTAGCCTCTTACCAAGTAGTGATCAGAACCAATATCAGCTCCTCTGCAGACTTTCACATCGAGTAAGGAGTGGCTCCACTTGGTGCTGATGCAGATATGATCAATCTGATTGACCGTACTGCCATCTGGAGATCTCCATGTCCCCTTGTGGATGTCCTTATGTTCAAACAGAGTTCCCCCAATTGTAAGCAGATTCAAGGCACAGAAATCAAGCAGACGTGTTCCGTTGTCGTTTGATTCACTATGCAGAGAGTGACGTCCAATAACTCCCCTCCTAGTTGTATGGTCAGATGTCACTTTACAATTAAAGTCTCCCAGGAGAATCTTGATATCGTGTCCAGGTAGATCAGCAAAGACGTCCGCTAGCTGTGTGTAGAACTTATCCTTGTCGTCCTCACCAGCTGCTTCCGTGGGGGCATATGCCACTATAACAGAAATGTTTATCTGCTGACTGTGCAGCCTCGCCGAGAGAATCCGTTCAGACACAGGTGAGTATGAAATGAGTGAGTTCCTGACCCTTTTAGACAACGTGAGACCAACCCCCTGTCGCCTGGTTCCATCAGAACGCCCAGAGAAAACCAAGAGCGAGCCATTGTCCAGCTTCTCAATTCCACTGCTTGGCATGTGTGTTTCAGTGA